>NC_091314.1:24253596-24313596 GCF_038502225.1 Cherax quadricarinatus
CAAGAGGTATGCGAGGAGCTCAACACGAGATTTAAGGAAGTA
The DNA here is from genome assembly GCF_038502225.1 of Cherax quadricarinatus. NCBI lineage: Eukaryota > Metazoa > Arthropoda > Malacostraca > Decapoda > Parastacidae > Cherax > Cherax quadricarinatus. Next base: position 24,253,639 of record NC_091314.1, read on the forward strand.
TTTACAGTGGAGACAGGAAGGCCTTTGGGACGACAGAACAGAGCGGGACACCAACAAGGAATATACCAGCAAGTGTTGGATGAATTACATACAACTGAAGAGGAGGTGAAGAAGCTACTAAGTGACCTTGACACCTCAAAGGCAATGTGACCGGACAATATCTCCCCGTGGGTCCTTAGAGAAGGAGCAGAAACGCTGTGTATGCCACTAACCACAATCTTCAACACATCCCTTGAAACTGGGCAACTACCTGAGGCATGGAAGACGGCAAATGTAGTTCCCAATTTTAAAAATGGAGACAGGAAAGAGGCACTAAACTATAGACCAGTGTCACTGACGTGTAGTATAGTATGCAAAGTCATGGAGAAGATTATCAGGAGAGTGGTGGAGCACCTAGAACGGAACAAGATTATAAATGACAACCAGCACGGATTCATGAAAGGCAAGTCCTGTGTCACAAACCTTCTGGGGTTGTATGACAAAGCAACAGAGGTAAGAGACGAGAGAGAGTGGTGGGTTGATTGCATTTTCTTGGACTGCAAGAAGGCCTTCGACACAGTTCCTCACAAGAGATTAGTGCAGAATCTAGAGTATCAGGTGCTTATAACAGGATGGGCCATGCAATGGATCAGGGAGGCAATAACGAGTCATGGTACTTGATGAGGTATCAGAGTAGGCACCTGTGACGAGCGGGGTCACAGAGGGGGTCAGTCCTAGGACCAGTGCTATTTTTGGTATAAGTGAATGACATGATGGAAGGGATAAGACTCATAAGTATCCCTGTTCGCAGAGGATGTGAAGTTAATGAGAAGAATTATATCAGATGAGGATCAGGCAGGACTTTAAAGAGACCTGGACAGGCTGGACACCTGGTACAGCAACTTGCTTCTCGAATTTGACCCCGCCAAATACAAAGTCATGAAGATCGGGGAAGAACAAAGAAGACCGAAGACAGAGTATAGGTTAGGTGGCTAAAGTCTGCAAACCTCGCTCAAGGAGAAAGATCTTGGGGTGAGTATAACACCGAGCACGTCTCCGGAAGCACACATCAACAAGATAACTGCTGGCGCCTGGCAAACCTGAGAATAGTGTTCCGATACCTCAGTAAGGAATCGTTCAAGACACTGCACACCGTGTACGTCAGGCCCATACTGGAGTATGCAGCACCAGTTTGGAATCCACACCTTGTGGAGCACGTCAAGAAGTTAGAGAAAGTGCAAAGGTTTGCGACAAGCTTAGTTCCAGAGCTAAGGGAATATCTTACGAGGAAAGGCTAAGGGAAATCGGCCTGACGACACTGGAGGACAGGAGGGTTAGGGGAGACATGATAACGACATACAAAATACTGTTTGGAATAGACAAGATGGACAGAGACAGGATGTTCCAGAGAGGGGACACAGAAACAAGGAGTCACAGTTGAAGACTCAGATGAGTCAAAAGGATGTTAGGAAGTATTTCTTCAGTCATAGAGTAGTCATAAAGTGGAATAGTCTAGCAGGTGATATAGTGGAGGCAGGAACCATAAGGCGAGGTATGATAAAGCTCATGGAGCAGGGAGAGAGAGGACCTAGTAGCAGTCAGCGAAGAGGCGGGGCCAGGAGGTGAGTTTCGACCCCTGCAACTACAATTACGTGAGTACTCACACACACACACACACACACACACACACACACACACACACACACACACACACACACACACAAACACACACACACACACACACACACACACACACACACACACACACACACACACACACACACACGTGTCTTATCGACATGTGCCTGTAAGAACGGTACAATGTCTGTAACAACACAGCCATGACTGTAACAACACTACCATGACTGTAACAACACTACCATGACTGTAACAACACTACCATGACTGTAACAACACTACCATGACTGTAACAACACTACCATGACTGTAACAACACTACATTGACTATAACAACACTACCATGACTGTGACAAGACTACCATGACTGTAACAACACTACCATGACTGTAACAACACTACCATGACTGTAACAACACTACCATGACTGTAACAACACTACCATCACTGTAACAACACTACCATGACTGTAACAACACTACCATGACTGTAACAACACTACCATCACTGTAACAACACTACCATGACTGTAACAACACTAACATTACTATAACAACACTACCATGACTGTAACAACAACACCATGTCTATAATAACACTACCATGACTGTAACAACACCACCATGACTGTAACAACACCACCATGACTGTAACAACAACACCATGTCTATAATAACACTACCATGACTGTAACAACACCACCATGACTGTAACAACACTACCATCACTGTAACAACACTACCATGTCTGTAACAACACTACCATGACTGTAATAACACTACCATGACTGAAACAACACTACCATGACTATAACAACACTACCATGACTGTAACAACACTACAATGACTGTAACAACACAGCCATGACTGTAACAACACTACCATGACTGTAACAACACAGCCATGACTGTAGCAACACTACCATGACTGTAACAACACTATCATGACTGTAACAACACTACCATGACTAACAACACTACCATGACTGTACAACACTACCATGACTGTAACAACAATACCATGACTAACAACACTACCATGACTGTAACAACACAGCCATGATTGTAACAACACTACCATAACTGTAACAACACAGCCATGACTAACAACGCTACCATGACTGTAACAACACAGCCAGGACTGTAACAACACTACAATGACTGTAACAACACTACCATGACTGTAACAACACAGTCATGACTGTAACAACACTACCATGACTATAACACCACTACCATGACTGTAGCAAAACTACCATGACTGTAACAACACTACCATGTCTATAACAACACTACCATGACTGTAGCAACACTACCATGTCTGTAACAACACTACCATGATTGTAACAACACTACCATGACTGTACCAACACTACCATAACTGTAACAACACTACCATGACTATAAGAACACTACCATTACTGAAACAACACTACCATGACTGTAACAACAGTACCATGACTGTAACAACACTACCATGACTGTAACAACACTACTATGTCTGTAACAACACTACCATGACTGTAACAACACTACCATGTCTGTAACAACACTACCATGACTGTAACAACACAGCCATGACAGTAACAACACTCACATGTCTGTAACAACACTACCATGACGGTAACAGCACTACCATGACTGTAACAACACTTCCATAACTGTAACAACATTACAATGACTGTAACAACACAGCCATGACTATAACAACACTACCATGACTGTAACAACACTACCATGACTGTAACACAGCCATGACTGTAACAACACTACCATGACTGTAACAACACTACCATGACTGTAACAACACAGCCATGACTGTAACAACACTACCATGACTGTAACACCACTACCATGACTGTAGCAACACTACCATGGCTGTAACAACACTACCATGACTGTAACAACACTACCATAACTGTAACAACACTACCATGACTGTAACAACACTACCATGACTGTAACAACACAGCCATGACTGTAACAACACTACCATTACTGTAACTACACTATCATGACTGTAACAACACTACCATGACTGTAACAACATAGCCATGACTGTAAGAAAACAGCCATGACTGTAACAACACAGCCATGACTGTAACAGCACAGCCATGACTGCAACAACACAGCCATGACTGTAATAACACAGCCATGACTGTAACAACACAGCCATGACTGTAACTACACAGCCATGACTGTAACAACACAGCCATGACTGTAATAACACAGCCATGACTGTAACAACACAGCCATGACTGTAACAACACAGCCATGACTTTAACATCGCAGCAATTATTATAACAACACAGCCATGACTGTAATAACACAGCCATGACTGTAATAACACAGCCATGACTGTAATAATACAGCCATGACTGTAATAACACAGCCATGTCTGTAATAACACAGCCATGACTGTAATAACACAGCCATGACTCTAATAACACAGCCATGACTGTAATAACACAGCCATGACTGTAACATCACAGCCAAGACTGTAATAACACACCCACGACTGTAACAACACAGCCATGACTGTAACAACACAGCCATGACTGTAACAACACAGCCATGACTGTAACAACACTACCATGACTGTAACAATACTACCATGACTGTAAAAACACTACCATGACTGTAACAACACTACCATATCTGTAACAACACTACCATGACTGTAACAACACTGCTATGACTGTAACAACACAGGCATGACTTATCAACACTACCATGACTGTAACAACACTATCATTACTGTAACAACACTATCATTACTGTAACAACACTATCATGACTGTAGCAACAGTACCATGACTGTAACAACACTATCATTACTGTAACAACACTATCATGACTGTAACAACAGTACCATGACTGTAACAACACAGCCATGACTGTAACAACACTATCATTACTGTAACAACACTATCATGACTGTAACAACAGTACCATGACTGTAACAACACAGCCATGACTGTAACAACATAGCCATGACTGTAACAAAACAGCCATGACTGTAACAACACAGCCATGACTGTAACAGCACAGCCATGACTGCAACAACACAGCCATGACTGCAATAACACAGCCATGACTGTACCAACACAGCCATGACTGTAACAACACAGAAATGACTGTAACAACACACCCATGACTGTGATAACACAGCCATGACTGTAACAACACAGCTATGACTGTAACAACACAGCCATGACTGTAACAACACAGCCATAATTGTAACAACACAGCCATGACTGTAATAACACAGCCATGACTGTAATAATACAGCCATGACTGTAATAACACAACCATGACTGTAATAACACAGCCATTACTCTATTAACACAGCCATGACTGTAATAACACAGCCATGACTGTAACATCACAGCCAAGACTGTAATAACACAGCCATGACTATAACAACACAGCCATGACTGTAATAATACTGCCATGACTGTAATAACACAGCCATAACTGTAATAACACAGCCATGAGTGTAATAACTCAGCCATGACTGTAACAACACAGCTATGACTGTAGCAACACAGCTATGACTGTAATAACACAGCCGTGACTGTAACAAGACATCCATGACTGTAACAACACAGCCATGACTGTAATAACACAACCATGACTGTAACAACACAGCCATAGCTGTAATAACACAGCCATGACTGTAATAACACATCCATGACTGTAATAACACAGATATGGCTGTAACAAGACAGCCATCACTGTAACAACACAGCCATGACTTATAACACAGCCATGACTGTAATAACATAGCCATGACTGTAATAAAACAGCCATGATTGTAATAACACAGCCATGACTGTAACAACACAGCCATGGCTGTTATAACACAACCATGACTGTAATAACACGGCCATGACTGTAGCAACATTACCATGACTGTAACAACATAGCCATGACTGTAACAACACTTACATATCTGTAACAACACTACCATGACGGTAACAACACTACCATGACTGTAACAACACTTCCATAACTGTAACAACATTACTATGACTGTAACAACACAGCCATGACTGTGACAACACTACCATGACTGTAACAACACTACCATGACTGTAACACAGCCATGACTGTAACAACACTACCATGACTGTAACACCACTACCATGACTGTAGCAACACTACCATGGCTGTAACAACACTACCATGACTGTAACAACACTACCATACCTGTTAGGTAAGACACATATGCAACAGTTAGGTATCTTTATTTCGAAACGTTTCGCCTACACAGTAGGCTTCTTCAGTCGAGTACAGAAAAGTTGATAGAAGCGGAAGATACTTGAAGACGATGTAATCAGTCCATCACCCTTAAAGTTTTGATGTGGTCAGTCCCTCAGTCTGGAGAAGAGCATTGTTCCGTTGTCTGAAACAATATGAAGTTGAAGTGACAGAATGGGGCTTTATATAGTGCCAGGAGGTGAGACAGAGGTTGCTTTGGGAGGGCAGGTCCTTCTCAAACCCAGCCGTTCTCACTAGTAGAGGTTGTCGAAGTTGATGGTCTGTACCAAGATACCCTTGTGTTGCAGTGTCTGACAGAATGAACATTAAAATGGTATAAAATACCGACAGATTGTTAGGTAAGACACATATGCAACAGTTAGGTATCTTTATTTCGAAACGTTTCGCCTACACAGTAGGCTTCTTCAGTCGAGTACAGAAAAGTTGATAGAAGCGGAAGATACTTGAAGACGATGTAATCAGTCCATCACCCTTAAAGTTTTGAGGTGGTCAGTCCCTCAAGTATCTTCCGCTTCTATCAACTTTTCTGTACTCAACTGAAGAAGCCTACTGTGTAGGCGAAACGTTTCGAAATAAAGATACCTAACTGTTGCATATGTGTCTTACCTAACAATCTGTCGGTATTTTATACCATTTTAATGTTCACTACCATGACTGTAACAACACTATCATAACTGTAACAACATAGACATGACTGTAACAACACAGCCATGACTGTAACAACACTTTCATGACTGTAGGAACGCAGCCATGACTGTAACAACACTATCATAACTGTAACAACATAGACATGACTGTAACAACACAGCCATGACTGTAACAACACTTTCATGGCTGTAGGAACGCAGCCATGACTGTAACAACACAGCCATGTCTGTAACAACACAGCCATGACTGTAACAACACAGCCATGAATGTAACAACACAGCCATGACTGTAACAACACAGCCATGGTTGTAACAACACAGCCATGACTGTACCAACACTATCATGACTGTAACAACGCTTTCATGACTGTAACAACACTACCATGACTGTAACAACACTACCATGACTCTAACAACACTTCCATGACTGTAACAACACTTCCATGACTGTAACAACACTACCATGACTTATCAACACTACCATGACTAACAACACTACCATGACTGTAACAACACTATCATGACTGTAACAACATTACCATGACTGTAGCAACACTACCATGACTGTAACAACACAGCCATGACTGTAAGAACACTACCATTACTGTAACAACACTATCATGACTGTAACAACACTACCATGACTGTAACAACACAGCCATGACTGTAACAACATAGCCATGACTGTAACAAAACAGCCATGACTGTAACAACACAGCCATGACTGTAACAGCACAGTTATGACTGCAACAACACAGCCATGACTGTAATAACACAGCCATGACTGTAACAACACAGCCATGACTGTAACTACACAGCCATGACTGTAACAACACAGCCATGACTGTAATAACACAGCCATGACTGTAACAACACAGCCATGACTGTAACAACACAGCCATTATTGTAACAACACAGCCATGACTGTAATAACACAGCCATGACTGTAATAATACAGCCATGACTGTAATAACACAGCCATGTCTGTAATAACACAGCCATGACTGTAATAACACAGCCATGACTAATAACACAGCCATGACTGTAATAACACAGCCATGACAGTAACATCACAGCCAAGACTGTAATAACACAGCCATAACTGTAACAACACAGCCATGACTGTAACAACACTACCATGACTGTAACAACACTACCATGACTGTAACAACCCAGCCATGATTGTAACAACACTACCATGACTGTAACACCACTACCATGACTGTAGCAACACTACCATGGCTGTAACAACACTACCATGACTGTAACAACACTACCATAACTGTAACAACACTACCATGACTGTAACAACACTATCATAACTGTAACAACACTGCCATGACTGTAACAACACTACCATGACTGTAACAACACTACCATGACCGTAACAACATTACCATGACTGTAACAATACTACCATGACGATAACGCTACCATGACTGTAACAACACTTCCATGACTGTAACAACATTACCATGACTGTAACAACACTACCATGACTGTAACAACACTACCATGACTGTAACAACACAGCCATAACTGCAACAACACTACCATGACTGTAACAACACTTCCATGACTGTAACAACACTTCCATGACTGTAACAACGCTACCATGACTGCAACAAGACAGCCATGACTGTAACAACACTACCATGACTAACAACACAGGCATGACTGTAACAACAGAGACATGATTGTAACAACACAGCCATGACTGTAACAACACAGCTGTGACTGTAATAACAAAGCCACGACTGTAACAACACAGCCATGAATGTAACAACATAGACATGACTGTAACAGCACAGCCATGACTGTAACAACACTTTCATGACTGTAGGAACGCAGCCATGACTGTAACAACACAGCCATGTCTGTAACAACACAGCCATGACTGTAACAACACAGCCATGACTGTAACAACACAGCCATGACTGTATCAACACAGCCATGACTGTACCAACACTATCATGACTGTAGCAACGCTTCCATGACTGTAACAACACTACCATGACTGTAACAACACTACCATGACTGTAACAACACTACCATATCTGTAACAACACTACGTTGACTAACAACACTACCATGACTAACAACACTACCATGACTATAACAACACTACCATGACTGTAACAACACTACCATGACTATAACAACACTACCATGACTGTAACAACACTGCTATGACTGTAACAACATTACCATGACTGTAGCAACACTACCATGACTGTAACAACACAGCCATGACTGTAACAACACTACCATTACTGTAACAACACTATCATGACTGTAACAACACTACCATGACCGTAACAACACAGCCATGACTGTAACAACATAGCCATGACTGTAACAAAACAGCCATGACTGTAACAACACAGCAATGACTGTAACAGCACAGCCATGACTGCAACAACACAGCCATGACTGTAATAACACAGCCATGACTGTAACAACACAGCCATGACTGTAACTACACAGCCATGACTGTAACAACACAGCCATGACTGTAATAACACAGCAATGACTGTAACAACACAGCCATGACTGTAACAACACAGCCATGACTGTAACAACACAGCCATGACTGTAACAACACAGCCATTATTGTAACAACACAGCCATGACTGTAATAACACAGCCATGACTGTAATAATACAGCCATGACTGTAATAGCACAGCCATGTCTGTAATAACATAGCCATGACTGTAATAACACAGCCATGACTCTAATAACACAGCCATGACTGTAACATCACAGCCAAGACTGTAATAACACAGCCATGACTGTAACAGCACAGCCATGACTGTAACAACACAGCCATGACTGTAACAACACAGCCATGGTTGTAACAACACAGCCATGACTGTAACAACACTATCATGACTCTAACAACGCATCCATGACTGTAACAACACTACCATGACTGTAACAATACTACCATGGCTGTAACAACACTACCATGACTGTAACAACACTACCATAACTGTAACAACACTACCATGACTGTAACAACACTATCATAACTGTAACAACACTGCCATGACTGTAACAACACTACCATGACTGTAACAACACTACCATGACCGTAACAACATTACCATGACTGTAACAATACTACCATGACGATAACGCTACCATGACTGTAACAACACTTCCATGACTGTAACAACATTACCATGACTGTAACAACACTACCATGACTGTAACAACACTACCATGACTGTAACAACACAGCCATAACTGCAACAACACTACCATGACTGTAACAACACTTCCATGACTGTAACAACACTTCCATGACTGTAACAACGCTACCATGACTGCAACAAGACAGCCATGACTGTAACAACACTACCATGACTAACAACACAGGCATGACTGTAACAACAGAGACATGATTGTAACAACACAGCCATGACTGTAACAACACAGCTGTGACTGTAATAACAAAGCCACGACTGTAACAACACAGCCATGAATGTAACAACATAGACATGACTGTAACAGCACAGCCATGACTGTAACAACACTTTCATGACTGTAGGAACGCAGCCATGACTGTAACAACACAGCCATGTCTGTAACAACACAGCCATGACTGTAACAACACAGCCATGACTGTAACAACACAGCCATGACTGTATCAACACAGCCATGACTGTACCAACACTATCATGACTGTAGCAACGCTTCCATGACTGTAACAACACTACCATGACTGTAACAACACTACCATGACTGTAACAACACTACCATATCTGTAACAACACTACGTTGACTAACAACACTACCATGACTAACAACACTACCATGACTATAACAACACTACCATGACTGTAACAACACTACCATGACTATAACAACACTACCATGACTGTAACAACACTGCTATGACTGTAACAACATTACCATGACTGTAGCAACACTACCATGACTGTAACAACACAGCCATGACTGTAACAACACTACCATTACTGTAACAACACTATCATGACTGTAACAACACTACCATGACCGTAACAACACAGCCATGACTGTAACAACATAGCCATGACTGTAACAAAACAGCCATGACTGTAACAACACAGCAATGACTGTAACAGCACAGCCATGACTGCAACAACACAGCCATGACTGTAATAACACAGCCATGACTGTAACAACACAGCCATGACTGTAACTACACAGCCATGACTGTAACAACACAGCCATGACTGTAATAACACAGCAATGACTGTAACAACACAGCCATGACTGTAACAACACAGCCATGACTGTAACAACACAGCCATGACTGTAACAACACAGCCATTATTGTAACAACACAGCCATGACTGTAATAACACAGCCATGACTGTAATAATACAGCCATGACTGTAATAGCACAGCCATGTCTGTAATAACATAGCCATGACTGTAATAACACAGCCATGACTCTAATAACACAGCCATGACTGTAACATCACAGCCAAGACTGTAATAACACAGCCATGACTGTAACAGCACAGCCATGACTGTAACAACACAGCCATGACTGTAACAACACAGCCATGGTTGTAACAACACAGCCATGACTGTAACAACACTATCATGACTCTAACAACGCATCCATGACTGTAACAACACTACCATGACTGTAACAACACTACCATGACTGTAACAACACTACCATATCTGTAACAACACTACCATGACTAACAACACTACCATGACTTTAACAACACTACCATGACTCTAACAACACTTCCATGACTGTAACAACACTACCATGACTCTAACAACACTACCATGACTGTAACAACACTGCTATGACTGTAACAGCACAGGCATGACTTACGAACACTACCATGACTGTAACAACACTACCATGACTGTAACAACACTATCATGACTGTAACAACATTACCATGACTGTAGCAACACTACCATGACTGTAACAACACAGCCATGACTGTAACAACACTACCATTACTGTAACAACACTATCATGACTGTAACAACACAGCCATGACTGTAACAACATAGACATGACTGTAACAAAACAGCCATGACTGTAACAACACAGCCATGACTGTAACAACATAGCCATGACTGTAACAACACAGCCATGACTGTAACAGCACAGCCATGACTGCAACAACACAGCCATGACTGTAAGAACACAGCCATGACTGTAACAACACAGCCATGACTGTAACAACACAGAAATGACTGTAACAACACAGCCATGATTGTAACAACACAGCCATGACTGTAATAACACAGCCATGACTGTAATAATACAGCCATGACTCTAATAACACAGCCATGACTGTAATAACACAGCTATGACTGTAACATCACAGCCAAGACTGTAATAACACAGCCATGACTGTAACAACACAGCCATGACTGTAATAATACTGCCATGACTGTAATAACACAGCCATAACTGTAGTAACACAGCCATGAGTGTAATAACACAGCCATGACTGTAACAACACAGCTATGACTGTAGCAACACAGCTATGACTGTAATAACACAGCCGTGGCTGTAACAACACATCCATGACTGTAACAACACAGCCATGACTGTAATAACACAACCATGACTGTAAGAACACAGCCATAGCTGTAATGACACAGCCATGACTGTAATAACACAGCCGTGACTGTAATAACACAGATATGGCTGTAACAAGACAGCAATCACTGTAACAACACAGCCATGACTTATAACACTGCCATGACTGTAATAACATAGCCATGACTGTAATAAAACAGCCATGACTGTAACAACACAGCCATGACTGTTATAACACAACCATGACTGTAATAACACAGCCATGACTGTAGCAACACTACCATGACTCTAGTAACTCAGCCATGACTGTAACAACACAGCCATGACTGTAACAACACAGCCATGACTGTAATAGCACAGTCATGACTGTAATAACACAGTCATGACTGTAACAACACAGCCATGACTGTAATAACACAGCCATGACTGTAATAGCACAGCCATGACTGTAATAACATAGCCATGACTGTAATAACACAGCCATGACAGTAACAACACAGCTATGACTGTAATAACACAGCCATGTCTGTAATAACACAGCCATGACTGTAACAACACAGCTGTGACTTTAATAACACAGCCATGACTGTAATAACACAGCCATAACTGTAACAACACAGCTATGACTGTAATAACAGAGCCATGACTGTAATAACACAACCATGACTGTAATAACACAGCCATGACAGTAGCAACACAGCCATGACTGTAATAACACAGTCATGACTGTAACAACACAGCTATGACTGTCATAACACAACCCTGACTGTAATAACACAGCCATGACTGTAGTAACACAGCCATGACTGTAATAACACAGTCATGACTGTAACAACACAGCCATGACTGTAATAACACAGCCATGACTGTAATAGCACAGCCATGACTGTAATAACATAGCCATGACTGTAATAACACAGCCATGACAGTAACAACACAGCTATGACTGTAATAACACAGCCATGTCTGTAATAACACAGCCATGACTGTAACAACACAGCTGTGACTTTAATAACACAGCCATGACTGTAATAACACAGCCATGACTGTAACAACACAGCTATGACTGTAATAACAGAGCCATGACTGTAATAATACAACCATGACTGTAATAACACAGCCATGACAGTAACAACACAGCAATGACTGTAATAACACAGTCATGACTGTAACAACACAGCTATGACTGTCATAACACAACCCTGACTGTAATAACACAGCCATGACTGTAATAACACATCCATGACTGTATCAACACATCTATGACTGTATCAACACATCCATGATTGTATCAACACAGCCATGAGTGTAACAACACAGCTATGACTGTAATAACACAGATATGACTGTAACAACACAGCTATGACTGTAATAACACAGCTATGACTGTAATAACACAGCCATGACAGTAACAACACAGCCATGACTGTAATAACACAGCCATGACTGTAATAACACAGCTATGACTGTAATAACACAGATATGACTGTAACAACACAGCTATGACTGTAATAACACAGCCATGACTGTAACAACACAGCCATGACTGTAATAACACAGCCATGACTGTAATAACACAGCCATGACTGTAACAACACAGCCATGACTGTAATAACACAGCCATGACTGTAACAACACAGCCATGACTGTAATAACACAGCCATGACTGTAATAACACAGCTATGACTGTAACAACACAGCCATGACTGTAACAACACATCCATGACTGTAACAACCCATCTATAACTGTAACAAGACATCCATGCCTGTAAGAACCCATCCATGACTGTAACAACTCAGCCATGACTGTAACAACACATCCATGACTGTAACAATCCATCTATTACTGTAACAACACATCTATGACTATCACAATCCACCCATGACTGTAACAGCCCATCCATGACTATCAATCCACCCATGGCTGTAACAACACAGCCATGGCTGTAACTATCCACCCATGACTTCAATGACCAACCTATGGCTTCAGTGCCCCACCAGTGGCCTCAGTGACCCACTCATGGCTTCAATGACTGTCTTATTGTCAAAGTTTCTGTAATTACTAATTTGCTCTCATTTTGGTCTCATGGGTGTTGCTGTTACTTGTGTTGGTGTTGCTAGTGTTGGTGCTCCTACTGTTGTTACTGGTGTTGGTTTTGCTGGTGTTGTCGTTGCTAATGTTGCTGGTGTTGCTCTTGCTTTTGTTGCTGGTGAGGGTGTCGGTGGTGCTGCTGGTGTTGCTGTTGATAGTGTTGGTGTTGTCGGCGTCGCTGTTCCTGGGGCTGCCGTTGTTTGTTACTGTTATTGGTGTCGATGCTAGTGTTGTTTTTGCTGGTATTGCTGTTGCCGGTGCTGCTGATGTTGATATTGCTGCTGTTGCCGGTGTTGCTGTTGCTGTTGTTGCCGTTCTTGTTTCAGTGGTGATGCTATCTTTGGTGGTGTTTCATGAATTTTGCTGATGGTGATGTCTTCCATTGATCAGGAGAGATGAAGAGACAGCCATGGTCAGGAGGTGAGGAGACAGCCAGGGTGGGAGGAGATTAGGAGACAGCCAGGGTCAGGAGGTGAGGAGACAGCCAGGGTGGGGGGAGATTAGGAGACAGCCAGGGTCAGGAGGTGAGGAGACAGCCAGGGTCAGGTGAGAAGACAGTCAGGGTCAGGAGGTGAAGAGACAGCCAGGGTGGGGGTGAGTTTAGGAGACAGCCAGGGTCAGGAGGTGAGGAGACAGCCAGGGTCAGGTGAGAAGACAGTCAGGGTCAGGAGGTGAAGAGACAGCCAGGGTGGGGGGGGTGAGGAGACAGCCAGGGTCAGGAGGTGAGGAGACAGCCAGGGGGGGGTGAGGAGACAGCTAGAGTCAGGAGGTGGAGAGACAGCCAGGGTCAGGAGACAGCCAGGGGTCAGGAGACAGCCAGGGGTCAGGAGACAGCCAGGGGTCAGGATACAGCCAGGGGTCAGGAGACAGCCAGGGGTAAGGAGACAGCCAGGGGTCAGGAGACAGCCAGGGGTCAGGAGACAGCCAGGGGTCAGGAGACAGCCAGGGGTCAGGATACGGCCAGGGGTCAGGATACAGCCAGGGGTCAGGATACATCCAGGGGTCAGGAGACAGCCAGGGGTCAGGATACAGCCAGGGGTCAGGATACAGCCAGGGGTCAGGATACAGCCAGGGGTCAGGATACATCCAGGGGTCAGGAGACAGCCAGGGGTCAGGATACAACCAGGGGTCAGGATACAGCCAGGGGTCAGGATACAGCCAAGGGTGAGGAGACAGCCAGGGGTCAGGATACAGCCAAGGGTCAGGATACAGCCAGGGGTCAGGATACATCCAGGGGTCAGGAGACAGCCAGGGGTCAGGATACAACCAGGGGTCAGGATACAGCCAGGGGTCAGGATACAGCCAAGGGTCAGGAGACAGCCAGGGGTCAGGATACAGCCAGGGGTCAGGATACAGCCAGGGGTCAGGATACATCCAGGGGTCAGGAGACAGCCAGGGGTCAGGCTACAACCAGGGGTCAGGATACAGCCAAGGGTCAGGAGACAGCCAGGGGGTCAGGATACAGCCAGGGGTCAGGAGACAGCCAGGGGTCAGGATACATCCAGGGGTCAGGATACATCCAGGGGTCAGGAGACAGCCAGGGGTCAGGAGACAGCCAGGGGTCAGGAGACAGCCAGGGGTCAGGATACATCCAGGGGTCAGGATACATCCAGGGGTCAGGAGACAGCCAGGGGTCAGGATACATCCAGGGGTCAGGATACATCCAGGGGTCAGGAGACAGCCAGGGGTCAGGATACATCCAGGGGTCAGGATACATCCAGGGGTCAGGAGACAGCCAGGGGTCAGGATACATCCAGGGGTCAGGAGACAGGATATAAAGTAGTTTTTATTGTTCTAGTGACTAGTGTAATAGAGAAGTAACACTAATGGTTGTTAGTAGTAGTAATAGTGGTAGATTTAGTACTGGTGGTGGTAGTTATGGTAATAATTATTGAAGTAAAAATAGTTGTGGTTTTGGCAGTAGTAGTGGTAGATGTAGTAGCGGTGGTGGTGGTTATTATAGCTACTACAGGACGAGTAGTTGTTGTAGTAGTGGTAGATGTAATGTTGGTGGTTCATCTAATGGTGGTGGTAGTTGTAAGGGTGATGGTAGTAGATGTAATGGTAGTGGTAAATGTAATGGTAGTGGTAAATGTAACGGTGGTAGATGTAATGGTAGTGGTAGATGTAATGGTAGTGGTAGATGTAATGGTAGTGGTAGATGTAATGGTAGTGGTAGATGTAATGATAGTGGTAGATGTAATGGTAGTGGTAGATGTAATGGTACTGGTAGATGTAATGGTAGTGGTAGATGTAATGGTAGTGGTAGATGTAATGGTAGTGGTAGATGTAATGGTAGTGGTAGATGTAATGGTAGTGGTAGATGTAATGGTAGTGGTGAAGAATTGAGACACTTATGCAACACATGGGAATCTTTATTGAAGAAACGTTTCGCCACACAGTGGCTTCATCAGTCCAATACAAAGTTGAAATCGGTAAGGAGAGGAGAAGTTTGAGGTAATCAGTCCCTCAACCTGGAATCGATGTGTTCAGTCCATCACTCTTGTAGGAAATGCAGCATAGGGCCAGAGAGGTGGCTTATATACTGGAGAACGGTGAGGTGAAGCAGGAGGAGGCGGGATCACAGTGGGACCTGCCACTAGTGTAAGTAGGTCGTCGTCCAAAGGTTGGGCAAGCGTTGAAGTCTTTGTACCAAGATCCCATGATGTTGTAGTGTCTGACAGATGTGATGAATCGTTTTGAAAAACCGACAAGTTGAAGAATTGAGACACTTATGCAACACATGGGAATCTTTATTGAAGAAACGTTTCGCCACACAGTGGCTTCATCAGTCCAATACAAAGTTGAAATCGGTAAGGAGAGGAGAAGTTTGAGGTAATCAGTCCCTCAACCTGGAATCGATGTGTTCAGTCCATCACTCTTGTAGGAAATGCAGCATAGGGCCAGAGAGAGAGAGAGAGAGAGAGAGAGAGAGAGAGAGAGAGAGAGAGAGAGAGAGAGAGAGAGTGAGAGAGAGAGAGATAGAGAGAGAGAGAGAGAGAGAGTGAGAGAGAGAGAGGGAGGGGGGGCGGTGGGGAGAGCGTTGTGTATTAGTCTCCAGATCTCATATATCCGGACTGGAGCTGTAACACAGTAATTTAGAAGATTTGATCTTATCAACAAATAATCTCATTGCACACCAAAATGTCTTCTGGTATGTTTGGCCTTTTCCTTAGTCTTCTTTTTTTCTCTTTATCTTCCTTATCCTTTTCGTCTTTCTCATTTTTCCCCCACTCCTCCTCCTCCTCCTCCTCCTCCTCCTCCTCCTCCTCCTCCTCCCTCCAGGCAATAACTACGCCATCGATTATACATAAAATTTGCGTTGTAATGAATAACACCACCGTCCTTCACCAGCACTAGGAGAGAGAGAGACAGAGAGAGAGAGAGAGAACACACACACACACACACACACACACACACACACACACACACACACACACACACACACACACACACACACAAGCTGATTTGCAGGCACAAACATATAAATACAAGAATATCCAAACACACACACAGTCAGACAGGTAATTACACGCATAATTAGACACAGACATATACACACAGACAAGAGCAGAATGACAGGTGTCCTGAATACTATTCACCACTGACAGCCTTGTGGTGGTTGGTGACTGTTGCAGAGAATGGCGGCGGCGGCAGCGGCAATTGTGGCGGCAGCGGCAGTTGTGGCGGTAGCAGTTGTTGTGGCAGAAAAATCTGTAGTGTCGAGATAGGTTAGGTTAAGTAAGGTTTGTCAGGAAACAGGACAAGTGTTTTCTGACCCGCAGTTTTATATTTTGGTCATCTGAATAAGGGCTTCCGCTGGCTTACGGGTCCACCCCTTAAAATGATATGGTTATAATTGTAACCATTAGGTTTCTGTCTGGAGATAGTGTGCGTAAGGCCTGAGCATGCTACCACCTGCAGCTCACAAGACTGCCATCCCCACGAGCCCCTTTGGGGCGGGGCAGATGGCAGACCAGAGGCCTAGCTTCTCCCTACGAGCCCCTTTGAGGGCGGGGAATGTGGCTAGGCCTGGGGACAGTTGGTCCCAAAGATGAGGGGGTACTTGTATCTCCTCCCATGGGAGACTTAAGTCTCGAGACACTCCCCAGATAGGGAGCCAAGGCCGGGTCACCACTACTTGGAAAAGACCCGGGCCGGGAGAATACCGGCGAATAAAAAAAAAAAAAGATAGTGTGCAACTGCAAGTGACGAGGATTGTGGAGATGGAAGGGAAGAAAAGGACTCGCAGTTCCCTTCAGTTTGAAACGTTTTCTTCTTTCTAATTCTTCCTGCTTATGACTTCTGCTTATTACTGTTATAAACCAGTACAACCTGAGATAACACCTCAGTAGTCACACGCGAACTATCGTCATTAACCGCAATAACACCTTGGCTCTATTCTGTGATATATCGTGTTTTTGATGTAGTCGCAATGAACATCAAAGTCAGTTCTTTTGTGTGGGTAATGTATAAATATGTGGCGGAAGTAAATGATTACTCAAAGCAGTGTAATGTATATTGAGTGGTTCAGACATAAATGAACCTAATAATGATGGTAACACATTTTCCTATCCTGAGCACTGCAAATCGTTATTTAATGAGGTGTGTGTGTGTGTGTGTGTGTGTGTGTGTGTGTGTGTGTGTGTGTGTGTGTGTGTGTGTGTGTGTGTGTTTAACACACTAATACACTATGCTTGTTGAGAAAGTGTGTTTGGTCGGAACTTGCTATCATAACACTGCCCGTTGTTGGCAGCCTCAGCAAAATGAACATCAAAACATGAGAGTATTAAAATCCAGTCAAGCAAATCGGGAGTTAAACTTGAATGCAATAATAAAAAAGTAACGGTGAGTTAAAAATCTCAATTTTCTTATTTATGTCTTTGTACAGGTTATATAAACTATATAACCTATATAAACATCAAGAGATTATCTCAGTAATATTGATCCCTTAACGCAATAGTGGTCATTCAACGAGTGTTGTTCATTACAACTTACGTAGTGTTTTATATGCTAGCACTTTGAGAGGTATGAGAATACATGTATGTTTGAAGCTGTGGTTGTGGGATGAGACAGTCGAGTCACAGCTGATCCCGCTGATACAACAAAATTAGAGAAGCTCTGGTTATAATATCACCCTATTTTAAACTGTGGCAGCGTAATTACAGCATAGGTCCTGCTATTTACATGGATAATGGATCTAGCCCACGTCTATTTTTCTGTTTATTCATTGACAGTTGTTCGTTACGACTTATCTTGGGTTTACTGCGTGTCGTAAAGGGCAACTAAAACGCCGGGAGCAAGGGACTAATAACTATTTTCTCTGTATAATTTTTTAAAATGAAGAAGGAAATTTGTTTTTTTGAATGATTTATGATGTTAGAACACCTCTGGCAACAAAGTAGTTGTATGAGTGGTGGTGAAAGTGTTTCTTCTTTTTCAGGTCACTCCACCCCGGTGGGAGATATACCTAATTGTACTCATCTAATTGTGGTTGCAGGAGTAGATTCACAGCTCCTGGACCCGCCTCTTCACTGTGTGTGTGTCTCAACACACACACACACACACACACACACACACACAAACACACGAACACACACATACACACACACGGGGAGACATGATAACGACATACAAAATACTGCGTGGAATAGACAAGGTGGATCGAGACAGGATGTTTCAGAGATGGGACACGGAAACAAGGGGTCACAATTGGAAGCTGAAGACTCAGATGAGTCAAAGGGATGTTAGGAAGTATTTCTTCAGTCATAGAGTAGTTAGGAAGTGGAATAGTCTGGCAAGCGATGTAGTGGAGGCAGGAACTATACACAGTTTTAAGACGAGGGATGATAAAGCTCATGGAGCAGGGGGAAAGAGGACCTAGTAGCGGTCGGTGAAGAGGCGGGGCCAGGAGCTGAGTCTCGACCCCTGCAACCACAATTAGGTGAGTACAATTAGGTGAGTACACACACACACACGCACCCATCAGCGCGCGAGGACCCACACAAGGGCAGACCCGCGAGACGACCAAGTGTTGGTGTGTGCCTGTGTACACCATGAGACGACCAGGTGTTGGTGTGTGCCTGTGTACACCATGAGACGACCAGGTGTTGGTGTGTGCCTGTGTACACCATGAGACGACCAGGTGTTGGAGTGTGCCTGTGTACACCATGAGACAACCAGGTGTTGGTGTGTGCCTGTGTACACCATGAGACGACCAGGTGTTGGTGTGTGCCTGTGTACACCATGAGACGACCAGGTGTTGGTGTGCGCCTGTGTACACTATGAGACGACCAGGTGTTGGTGTGTGCCTGTGTACACCATGAGACGACCAGGTGTTGGTGTGTGCCTGCGTGCACCATGAGACGACCAGGTGTTGGTGTGTGCCTGCGTACACCATGAGATGACCAGGTGTTGGTGTGTGTTTGCGTACACCATGAAACGACCAGGTGTTGGTGTGTGTCTGCGTACACCATGAGACGACCAGGTGTTGGGGTGTGCCTGCGTACACCATGAGACGACCAGGTGTTGGTGTGTGCCTGTGTACACCATGAGACGACCAGGTGTTGGTGTGTGCCTGTGTACACCATGAGACAACCAGGTGTTGGTGTGTGCCTGTGTACACCATGAGACGACCAGGTGTTGGTGTGTGCCTGTGTACACCATGAGACGACCAGGTGTTGGTGTGCGCCTGTGTACACTATGAGACGACCAGGTGTTGGTGTGTACCTTCGTACACCATGAGACGACCAGGTGTTGGTGTGTGCCTGCGTACACCATGAGACGACCAGGTGTTGGTGTGTGCGTAAACTATGAGACAATCAGGTGTTGGTGTGTGCCTGTGTATACCATGAGATGACCAGGTGTTGGTGTGTGTCTGCGTATACCATGAGACGACCAGGTAATGGTGTGTGCCTGTGTACACCATGAGACGACCAGGTGTTGGTGTGTGTCTGCGTACACCATGGGACGACCAGGTGTTGGTGTGTGCCTCCGTACACCATGAGACGACCAGGTGTTGGTGTATGCGTAAACTATGAGACGACCAGGTGTTGGTGTGTGCCTGCATACACCATGAGACGACCAGGTGTTGGTGTGTGCCTGCGTGCACCATGAGACGACCAGGTGTTGGTGTGTGCCTGCGTGCACCATGAGACGACCAGGTGTTAGTGTGTGCCTGTGTACACCATGAGACGACCAGGTGTTGGTGTGTGCCTGCGTGCACCATGAGACGACCAGGTGTTGGTGTGTGCCTGCGTGCACCATGAGACGACCAGGTGTTGGTGTGTGCCTGCGTACACCATGAGACGACTAGGCGTTGGTGTGTGCGTAAACCATGAGACGACCAGGTGTTGGTGTGTGCCTGCATACACCATGAGACGACCAGGTGTTGGTGTGTGCCTGCGTACACCATGAGACGACCAGGTGTTGGTGTGTGCCTGCGTACACCATGAGACGACCAGGTGTTGGTGTGTGCCTGCGTATACCATGACACGACCAGGTGTTGGTGTGTGCGTAAACAATGAGACGACCAGGTGTTGGTGTGTGCGTAAACCATGAGACGACCAGGTGTTGGTGTGTGCCTGCGTACACCATGAGATGACAAGGTGTTGGTGTGTGTTTGCGTACACCATGACACGACCAGGTGTTGGTGTGTGCCTGCGTACACCATGACACGACCAGGTGTTGGTGTGTGCCTGCGTACACCATGACACGACCAGGTGTTGGTGTGTGCCTGCGTACACCATGACACGACCAGGTGTTGGTGTGTGCCTGCGTACACCATGACACGACCAGGTGTTGGTGTGTGCCTGCGTACACCATGACACGACCAGGTGTTGGTGTGTGCCTGCGTACACCATGACACGACCAGGTGTTGGTGTGTGCCTGCGTACACCATGACACGACCAGGTGTTGGTGTGTGCCTGCGTACACCATGACACGACCAGGTGTTGGTGTGTGCCTGTGTACACCATGAGACAACCAGGTGTTGGTGTGTGCCTGCGTACACCATGAGACGACCAGGTGTTGGTGTGTGCCTGCGTACACCATGACACGACCAGGTGTTGGTGTGTGCCTGCGTACACCATGACACGACCAGGTGTTGGTGTGTGCCTGTGTACACCATGAGACGACCAGGTGTTGGTGTGTGCCTGTGTACACCATGAGACAACCAGGTGTTGGTGTGTGCCTGCGTACACCATGAGACGACCAGGTGTTGGTGTGTGCCTGCGTACACCATGACACGACCAGGTGTTGGTGTGTGCCTGCGTACACCATGACACGACCAGGTGTTGGTGTGTGCCTGTGTACACCATGAGACGACCAGGTGTTGGTGTGTGCCTGTGTACACCATGAGACAACCAGGTGTTGGTGTGTGCCTGCGTACACCATGAGACAACCAGGTGTTGGTGTGTGCCTGTGTACACCATGAGACGACCAGGTGTTGGTGTGTGCCTGCGTACACCATGAGACGACCAGGTGTTGGTGTGTGCCTGTGTACACCATGACACGACCAGGTGTTGGTGTGTGCCTGTGTACACCATGAGACGACCAGGTGTTGGTGTGTGCCTGTGTACACCATGAGACAACCAGGTGTTGGTGTGTGCCTGCGTACACCATGAGACGACCAGGTGTTGGTGTGTGCGTGTGTACACTACGATAGAGTGGGAAGATGATAGGACAGGGAGGGAGGGTAATAATAATAACATTAATAATAATAATAATTTGTTACTAATAATAATAAGAGCAATATAATAATTAGGTGACTAGGAGGGAGAGACAAGGAAGTGGAAGAGTGATGGAGACTGAGAAAGAAGGAGAGCGTTTGTAAGGAGGGAAAAAGAAAAAAGTGGGATGGAATAGATTAAGGAGAGAGAATAGAAATGGAGGAAGAGAGGAAGGAGGAGGAGAGGAAGATGGAAGACGAGGAAGACTTACGGCAGTTCTTGGTAATTCGTCCTCCATCATCTCCAGGAAAAGATGGATTTCGTCTTGGAGATTTTTTCTAAGACTTTGGATTACTGATATCTTTAAATTTTTTCTTTATTTTCTTCAGATTATATTTGTTATCGTTATCGATGTGGTTTCGGTGATGTTCTTCCTCCATCTTTCTACCTCTTCTTCCTCCCCCTTTCTACCTCTTCCTCCACCTTTCCTTCTCAACCTCTCACTCCTACACCTTGAGAAGTCTCTCCCTCAGTCTCTTCCACAATAAAATTATTTAATTTTTTTTAGGCGGTATATATGAATTATTTTTGTTATTTGCTCGTTAATGTCAGGAGAGTATTTAATAATGGCGGTGGTGGATCATTAAGTTGAGGTGAGGGATCATCTGGTGGATCATTATCTCTCTCTCTCTCTCTCTCTCTCTCTCTCTCTCTCTCTCTCTCTCTCTCTCTCTCTCAGTGTCTTAATTCCTGTTGAAGGTGGTTGAGAGAGTGATTCACTGCCTGAGTGCTTGACTCCTAGTTGAGGTTGACTGCCCGGGTGGTTGCCTTCAATGTGGTTGATAGCGATGGTCCAGTATAGAATCTATCCTCGTGTTTATGCTTTAGGCTAAGTTACTGTGCATGTTCAGTCAAGAATAAGGGACTGAGCACCGTCAGTCAAGAATAAGGGAAGTAAAAGGACACAAGTGCAACTAATGTGACATTTATTGTGGCAACGTTTCGCTCTCCAGGAGCTTTATCAAGCCATTACAAACAATACATGGACACAGAGGGTATATAAAGGCTCAGAGTGAGGTGAATACTAGTGAGGTACCATTTCGATGTTCACTAGTGGTAGTAGTAGTAGTAGTAGTAGTAGTGACTACTACTACTACTACCACTAGTGAACATCGAAATGGTACCTCACCATTTCGATGTTCACTAGTGGTAGTAGTAGTAGTAGTGGTAGTGACTACTACTACTACTACCACTAGTGAACATCGAAATGGTACCTCACTAGTATTCACCTCACTCTGAGCCTTTATATACCCTCTGTGTCCATGTATTGTTTGTAATGGCTTGATAAAGCTCCTGGAGAGCGAAACGTTGCCACAATAAATGTCACATTAGTTGCACTTGTGTCCTTTTACTTTACATATTGTCGGTAATTCTACCAACTTTATTACAAGAATAAGGGACTAAGCACCTTCAATCAAAAATAAGGGACTGAGTACCTTCAGCCAAGGATAAGGGACTGATCACTGTCAGTCAAGGGTAAGGGGCTGAGCACCATCACTCAAGAATAAGAACATAAATTAGACACATGTGCAACTCTTGGGTATCTTTATTGAGGAAACGTTTCGCCACACAGTGGCTTCATCAGTCCATACAAAGGAGAATCTTGAAGAACAGGAGGAGAATGAGGTAATCGGTCCCTCAACCTTGAGTCGATGTGGTCAGTCCATCAAACGTTTCCTCAATAAAGATACCCAAGAGTTGCACATGTGTCTAATTTATCAACATGTCGGTTCTCTGAACCATTCATCTACAAATAAGAACATAAGAATGTAGGAACACTGCAGAAGGCAGAAGGCCGAGGGACTGATTACCTCATCTTTTGTATATAGTTCTACTGTCTTCCTATTATGTCCTAGAATCTGTATTGATAAAGCCACTGGATGGCGAAACGTCTACAA
Source organism: Cherax quadricarinatus (assembly GCF_038502225.1). NCBI lineage: Eukaryota > Metazoa > Arthropoda > Malacostraca > Decapoda > Parastacidae > Cherax > Cherax quadricarinatus. The sequence goes on from NC_091314.1 coordinate 24,278,478, forward strand.
TAAAGATATCCAGATGTTGCACATGTGTCTTAACTTTCACACTGCAGAAGGCCTACTGGCCCATTCGAGGCAGGTCCTTATCAAAACGACATCTACCTAAAGCTACTCAAGAAATAACTCCCGTACCCCTTGACACCAATCAAACCCAGCCCCTCCCACTCATATATTTGTCCAGTCTCTTCTTAAAGCTACCCAAGGTCCTAGCCTCTATCACCCCACTGCAAAGACTGTTCCAGGCATCTACAACTCTGTTAGAAAACCAGTACTTACCTATGTCCTTTCTAAATCTAAATTTATCCAACTTAAATCCATTATTCCTGGTTCTTACCTGGTTCGACGCCCTCAGTACTTTATTAATGTCTCCCTTGTTTATGCCCGTCATCCACTTATACACTTCAGTGATATCTCCCCTTATTCTACGCCTCTCCAGAGAGTGGAGATTTAAGGCTTTAAGTCTATCTTCATACGGGAGGTTCCTTACACAGCAAATCATTTTAGTCATTCTTCTCTGTATGTTCTCTAATGAGTCTATGTCCATCCTGTAGTAAGGGGACCAAAACTGAGCAGCATAATCTAAATGAGGCCTCACTAGTGATGTATAGAGCTGTAAAATAACTTTTGGACTTCTGTTACTTATACTTCTTGAGATAAATCCAAGTAATCTGTTGGCCTTGTTGCGCACACTAAGGCACTGCTGTCTTGGCTTTAGATTTCTGCTTACCATGACTCCCAAGTCTTTTTCACATTCTGTATGACCAAGCTCTACTTCACCTAGATTATAGCTTCGAGGGTTATTTTCATTACCAAGGGCAAGTACCTTACACTTATCCACATTAAACTTCATCTGCCATTTCTCAGACCAAGACATTAATTTGTTCAAATCGTCCTGGAGTTCATTGATATCCTCCTCAGAGTGAATTATACGGCCTATCTTTGTATCATCAGCAAACTTACTCATGTCACTAGTAATCCCTTCATCAAGGTCATTAATGTAAATTATGAACAGGAGAGGGCCTAAAACTGATCCTTGTGGAACGCCACTAGTGACTAATCCCCATTCAGATTTCACTCCATTAATGGTAACTCTCTGCTTTCTATTGGTAAGCCATGCCTCAATCCATGCTAGAACTTTACCTCCTATACCATGAGCTGCCACTTTTCTTAAGAGTCTCTTGTGAGGTACTCTGTCGAAGGCTTTACTAAAATCCAAATAAACAATATCATATTCCTTATCACTGTCAACTGCCTCAAATGTTCTATTGAAGAACGTCAGTAAGTTTGTCAGGCAGGAACGACCTCTCGTGAATCCATGCTGAGATTCATTTATCAAGTTATGCTCTTCAAGGTGACTTCTGATAATGTCAGCTATAATTGATTCTAATAACTTGCCCACTATAGATGTCAGGCTTATTGGACGGTAATTTGAAGGAGTGGACTTATCTCCTGATATGAATATAGGAACCACATTGTTAGGTAAGACACATATGCAACAGTTAGGTATCTTTATTTCGAAACGTTTCGCCTACACAGTAGGCTTCTTCAGTCGAGTACAGAAAAGTTGATAGAAGCAGAAGATACTTGAAGACGATGTAATCAGTCCATCACCCTTAAAGTTTTGAGGTGGTCAGTCCCTCAGTCTGGAGAAGAGCATTGTTCCATAGAATGAAACAATATGGAGATGAAGTGACAGGATGGAGCCTTATATAGCGCCAAGAGGTGAGACGTAGGTCACTAGAAGAGGTAAGAACTCAGATGTTGGGAGGTCAGGTCCCTCTCAAATCCAGCCGTTCTCAAATATCTTCTGCTTCTATCAACTTTTCTGTACTCGACTGAAGAAGCCTACTGTGTAGGCGAAACGTTTCGAAATAAAGATACCTAACTGTTGCATATGTGTCTTACCTAACAACCTGTCGGTATTTTATACCATTTTAATGTTCAGGAACCACATCAGCCATCTTCCACAACTCTGGCACAACACTGGTAAGGATGGACGCATTGAATACACTCGTTAATGGCTGACTAAGCTCCATCTTGATGAAGAATTGAGACACTTATGCAACACATGGGAATCTTTATTGAAGAAACGTTTCGCCACACAGTGGCTTCATCAGTCCAATACAAAGTAGAAATGGGTAAGGAGAGTAGAAGTTTTGAGGTAATCAGTCCCTCAACCTGGAATCGATGTGTTCAGTCCATCCTACAAGAGTGATGGACTGAACACATCGATTCCAGGTTGAGGGACTGATTACCTCAAAACTTCTACTCTCCTTACCCATTTCTACTTTGTATTGGACTGATGAGGCCACTGTGTGGCGAAACGTTTCTTCAATAAAGATTCCCATGTGTTGCATAAGTGTCTCAATTCTTCAACTTGTCGGTTTTCAAAACCATTCATCACACAAGCTCCATCTTGCATTCCTTAAGTACCCTTGAAAACAACTCATCGGGTCCCGGGGACTTATTTTGTTTCAGTTTGTCTATCTGTTTAATAACCATGTCCCTAGTGACAGTAATATTAGTTAACTTAAATTCATCAGGAACTAAATAATTGTTAATTACTGGAATCTCATTTACATCTTCCTGTGTAAAAACTGACAAAAAATAGTCATTAAATAAGGAACACATTTCCAGTTCATTATCCGTCAGCTGTCCATTCCCAGATTTCAGAGGTCCTACTTTTTCCTTCACCTTCGTCCTATACACTTGAAAGAACCCCTTTGGATTAGTCTTTGATTCATTAGCAACTCTAATTTCATAGTCACGTTTAGCCTTTCTAATCGCCTTTTTTACTTCTCTTTTAAGCTGAACATATTGGTCAGTAAGGTTAACCTCTCCTCTTCTGATGCGCCTATAAATTCCCCTTTTCTCCCCTAATAGATGCTTTAGCCTCCTGTTAACCCATTTGGGATCGTTATTATTGGACCTAATTTCTCTCTGGGGAATGTATATACTCTGGGCACTGTGTACATTATTAAGAAAATCATAAAAGCAGATCCCTTCATATTCGTAAGTATGATTATCGTCAATAAAATCATTAGCTAGATAACCCCAGTCAAGATTAGACAGATGTTCCCTAAGTCCATTATAATCGGCAGAACGAAAATCAGGGATTTTTACTGTATTATCATTATTCTTGCATTCCCAATTAATGCTAAAAGTGATGGATTTGTGATCACTTGCGCCAAGCTCTTCAGTGATCTCCAGATTATTCACGAGTGTTTCCTTATTTGACAAGACTAGGTCTAGCAAATTATTACCCCTGGTAGGCTCAGTTACACTCTGTTTCAGAAAACAGTCCTGAACTGTTTCCATGAAGTCACTGGACTCTAGATTACCTGTCAAAGAATTCCAGTCAATTTGGCTAAAGTTAAAGTCCCCTACTATGACTACGTTACTGTGTCCAGAAGCCCTAACAATTTCGTCCCAAAGAAGTCTCCCTCTATCGTGATCCAAGCCTGGAGGCCGGTATATTACACCTAGAATTAGTTTTTCTTGACCCTCCACGAACTCTACCCAAACAGATTCTGTTACTGCTCCATCTATTTTTATACCTGTTTTTATGCAACAATTAATATTTTCTCGAACATACAATGCAACTCCTCCCCCCTTCCCATTACATCTATCCACATTGAACAACTTAAATCCCTGAATATTACACTCAGCAGTCATATCCCGACTCTTTAAATCATACCACGTTTCAGTTAATGCAATGATATCAAAGTCCCCAGCACATGCTACCAAACGTAGTTCATTAATTTTATTTCTTGCACTTCGACTGTTAGCATAAAATACCATCATATGTTTTTTCTTCTGCACATTTTTCCTATTCATCTTTGTTTTTACACAATTTCTGAAATTATCATTACCCAGAGTTACTCCATGACAGTTACTATTAAGATTCTTAATATCAGAGCATAAGTCAATATATCCATACTCATTATTAATCATTTCTAAACCCATACCTCTAACTAATCCTAGTTTAAAGTCCTAACAACCCCCTCAACTGAGTTAGCAAGAAAACCCACACCTGCCCTGGATAAGTGAACCCCATCCATGGCATACATGTCATTTCGGCCATAGAAGTTGTCCCAGTTGTCAATGAATGGTACTGCATTATCCTTACAGTGTTTATCCAGCCAACAATTAATACCAATTGCTCTGGACAACCATTCATTACCAATACCTCTTCTTGGCAAAATGCCACATATAACAGGGCGCCCCCCCTTCTTCCTAATCATGTCTATAGCTGTCCTGAACTTTCTAACTAAATCCTCACTTCTACGCTTGCCTACATCATTGCCTCCAGCACTGAGGCAAATAATAGGATTGATGAAGATTGAGACACTTATGCAGCATATGGAAATCTTTATTCAGGAAACGTTTCGCCACACAGTGGCTTCATCAGTCCAATACAAAGAGGAAGGCGTAAGGAGAGGATGAGAATGAGGTAATCAGTCCCTCAACCTGGAGTCGATGTGTTCAGTCCATCAATCTTGTAGAATGTACAGCATAGGGCCGTAGACGTGGCTTATATACTGTAGTGAGGTGACGTGAAGCAGATGGAGGCGGGGTCATAGTGGTACCATCCACTAGTCGAAGTAGGTCTTCGTCCAAAGGTTGAACAAGTGTTGAAGAATTCTTTGTAACAAGATCCCATGATGCTGCAGTGTCTGACAGTTGTGATGAATGGTTTGAAAAACCGACAAGTTGAAGATTGAGACACTTATGCAGCATATGGAAATCTTTATTCAGGAAACGTTTCGCCACACAGTGGCTTCATCAGTCCAATACAAAGAGGAAGGCGTAAGGAGAGGATGAGAATGAGGTAATCAGTCCCTCAACCTCATTCTCATCCTCTCCTTACGCCTTCCTCTTTGTATTGGACTGATGAAGCCACTGTGTGGCGAAACGTTTCCTGAATAAAGATTTCCATATGCTGCATAAGTGTCTCAATCTTCAACTTGTCGGTTTTTCAAACCATTCATCACAACTGTCAGACACTGCAGCATCATGGGATCTTGTTACAAAGAATTCTTCAACACTTGTTCAACCTTTGGACGAAGACCTACTTCGACTAGTGGATGGTACCACTATGACCCCGCCTCCATCTGCTTCACGTCACCTCACTACAGTATATAAGCCACGTCTACGGCCCTATGCTGTACATTCTACAAGATTGATGGACTGAACACATCGACTCCAGGTTGAGGGACTGATTACCTCATTCTCATCCTCTCCTTACGCCTTCCTCTTTGTATTGGACTGATGAAGCCACTGTGTGGCGAAACGTTTCCTGAATAAAGATTTCCATATGCTGCATAAGTGTCTCAATCTTCAACTTGTCGGTTTTTCAAACCATTCATCACAATAGGATTGATCCCATTACCGTTCATGATGTTGTCAAGCCGGCTAACAATGTCCTCCATCCCAGCCCCAGGAAAGCATACCCTTTGTCTCCTACTCCTGTCCTTCAAGCAGAATGCCCTATCCATGTATCTAACCTGGCTATCCCCAACAACAACAATATTCTTACCTTCCTTGTTGTCGTTCGTCGTGACGATCCCAGTAGTAGACTCACATTCGTCGGGTAGCACCGAGAATGCGTTGGAGGTTTCCACGGGAGTTTCCACAGCAGTCTCTTTCTTCTTCATCGTTTCTGGCTTTCCATTCGTCTTCTTGATCGTCAACTTCGTCGTCCCCTGCTGTCCAGCCACTGACCACGATCCCTTCTTGACCTGAGGACTCGAAACAGGAGGACTACTACGAATCCTCTTGTTTTCCTCGGTCAATCGCCGTATCTCCATCTTCGCTGCCCTCAATTCTTCCTTAAGTTGCATAAGAACATAAGAACATAAGAAAGGAGGAACACTGCAGCTGGCCTGTTGGCCCATACTAGGCAGGTCCTTTACAATTCATCCCACTAACAAACATTTGACCAACCCAATTTTCAATGCCACCCAAGAAACAAGCTCCGATGTGCAAGTCCCTCTCAAATCCAACCCCTCCCACTCATGTACTTATCCAACCTAAATTTGAAACTACCCAAAGTCCTAGCCTCAATAACCCAACTAGGTAGACTGTTCCACTCATCAACTACCCTATTTCCAAACCAATACTTTCCTATGTCCTTTCTAAATCTAAACTTATCTAATTTAAATCCATTACTGCGGGTTCTCTCTTGGAGAGATATCCTCAAGACCTTGTTAATATCCCCTTTATTAATACCTATCTTCCACTTATACACTTCGATCAGGTCTCCCCTCATTCTTCGTCTAACAAGTGAATGTAACTTAAGAGTCTTCAATCTTTCTTCATAAGGAAGATTTCTAATGCTATGTATTAATTTAGTCATCCTACGCTGAATGTTTTCTAACGAATTTATGTCCATTCTGTAGTATGGAGACCAGAATTGAGCTGCATAATCTAGGTGAGGCCTTACTAATGATGTATAAAGCTGCAGTATGACCTCTGGACTTCTGTTGCTTACACTTCTTGATATAAATCCCAGTAATCTATTTGCCTTATTACGTACGCTTAGGCATTGCTGTCTTGGTTTAAGGTTGCTGCTTACCATAACCCCCAAGTCCTTTTCGCAATCTGTATGGCTAAGTTCTACATTATTTAACTTATAAGTGCTAGGGTTATGGACACTCCCGAGTTTCAGAACCTTGCATTTATCTACATTGAACTGCATCTGCCACTTTTCTGACCAAGAGTAGAGTTTGTCTAAATCCTCCTGAAGTTCCCTAACATCAACGTTTGAATCAATTATCCTACCTACCTTCGTGTCATCGGCGAATTTGCTCATATCACTAGTAATTCCCTCATCAAGATCATTGATATATATTATAAACAACAACGGGCCCAAGACTGATCCCTGTGGAACGCCACTTGTTACTGATCCCCACTCGGATTTAACCCCATTTATGGACACTCTTTGCTTCCTGTCTGTGAGCCATGATTCGATCCACGAGAGCACCCTTCCCCCAATGCCATGAGCTGCTACTTTCTTCAACAGTCTTTGGTGCGGAACTCTATCAAATGCCTTACTAAAATCTAAGTAAACAATATCAAATTCTTTATCGTGGTCAACAGCCTCAAAAGCTTTACTGAAGAAAGTTAATAAATTAGTTATACAAGACCGGCCTCTTGTGAATCCATGCTGAGTATCATTAATCAAGCTATGCTTATCGAGATGGCTTCTTATAACCTCAGCTATAATTGACTCTAGCAACTTGCCTACAATTGAGGTCAGGCTTATTGGGCGGTAATTTGACGGTAACGACTTGTCCCCTGTTTTAAAAATAGGAATTACATTAGCCATCTTCCACATATCAGACACTACACCTGTTTGAAGAGATAAATTAAAAATATTAGTTAATGATTCACAGACTTCCATTTTGCATTCCTTAAGAACCCTTGAAAAAACCTCATCAGGACCCGGTGACTTATTTTGCTTCAGTCGGTCTATCTGCTTCACAACCATTTCACTAGTGACTGTGATGTTACATAATTTATCTTCTTCTGATCCACTATAAAAATTAATTACCGGAATATTATTAGTGTCTTCCTGTGTAAAAACCGAGAGAAAATAATTATTTAAAATCGAGCACATTTCATTCTCTTTGTCAGTAAGATGCCCATAGTTATTTTTAAGGGGACCTATCTTATCTCTGACTTTTGTTCTATATACCTGGAAAAAACTTTTTGGGTTAGTTTTAGAATCCCTAGCAACTTTAATTTCATAGTCCCTTTTAGCTTTTCTTATCCCCTTTTTAATGTCCCTCTTAATGTCAATATACTGATTCATAAGATGACCCTCGCCTCTTTTGATACGCCTATAAATTCCTTTCTTATGCCCTAGTAGATATTTCAGCCTATTATTCATCCATTTTGGGTCATTTCTATTTGATCTAATTTCCTTATAAGGGATAAACGTTCTTTGAGCAGCATGTATTGTGTTCAGAAAACTGTCATATTGATAGCTCTCTTCGTTACCCCAGTCAACAGATGATAAGTGTTCTCTAAGCCCATCGTAATCTGCTAAGCGAAAATCTGGGACTGTTACTGAGTTATCCCTACTATCATACTTCCATTCAATTCTAAATGTAATTGATTTGTGGTCGCTAGCACCCAGTTCCTCTGAAACTTCTAAATTATTAACAAGGGATTCATTGTTTGCCAGAACTAAGTCAAGCAGGTTATTTCCCCTTGTAGGTTCTGTCACAAACTGCTTCAAAAAACAATCCTGAACTACTTCTAAGAAATCGTATGATTCTAAATTCCCAGTCAAGAAATTCCAATCAATATGACTAAAGTTAAAGTCTCCTAGAATTACTACATTATCGTGCCTTGTGGCCCTAACAATTTCCTCCCATAGTAGTCTCCCTTGGTCCCTATCTAAATTTGGGGGACGGTATATCACACCTAAAATTAATTTTTCATGCCCCTCTGAAAATTCTATCCAAACAGACTCTGTATGTGTTACTTCAGACTTAATACCCGTTTTTATGCAACAGTTCAAGCGATCTCGGACATACAATGCCACCCCACCCCCCTTCCCGATACTTCTATCTACTTGGAACAATTTAAAACCCTGAATGTGACATTCTGCAGGCATGTCCCGACTTTTTGAATTAAACCACGTCTCAGTAATGGCAAATACATCTGTGTTACCTGCACTAGCAACTAGTCTCAACTCGTCCATCTTATTCCTAGCACTGCGACTATTTGTGTAATAAATTTTTAATGACCCTCCACTCTCTTTACCCTTCCTGCTCCTTTCTGTTATTCCACTAAACTTATTACTGTCCTTGTCAATTAGTGCCACTGGCTTTCCAATATCCACCTCATTTTGCCTATTACTAGTACTCATGTTACTACCCTGCGACTTCACAGTTTTCCCGCCAAAACCCATACCACTAACTATTCCTAGTTTAAAGACCTAACAGCTCCCTCCACTGCGTTGGCCAGTGCTCCCACCCCACACCTAGATAAGTGAACCCCATCCCTGGCATACATGTCATTTCTGCCATAGAAGAGGTCCCAGTTGTCAATGAATGTTACCGCATTTTCCTTACAGTACTTGTCCAGCCAGCAATTGACACCAATTGCTCTGGACAACCATTCATTTCCAACTCCTCTCCTTGGCAAAATGCCACATATGACAGGTTTCCCACCCTTCCTCCTAATTATCTCTATTGCTGACCTATACCTGCTAATCAGGTCCTCACTCCTACGTCTGCCAACATCGTTGCCTCCAGCACTGAGACAGATAATAGGATTGCTCCCATTACCTCTCATGATGTCATCCAGACGGCTAACAATATCCTTCATCCCAGCCCCAGGAAAACACACTCTCTGCCTCCTACTCCTATCCTTCAAGCAGAATGCCCTATCCAGGTACCTAATCTGGCTATCCCCAACAACAACATTGTTTTTACCTTCCTTGGCGTCGTCCGTCGTGATGCTCGGAGTAGTCGACTCACATTCGCCAGGTAGCATTACACCACTTGTAGAATTCGTCAAGACGTTCTCGATGGTCTTCGTTGGGGTTTCTAGGGATGTCTTACTCACGTCTTCCAATGCTTCTTTGGTGCTCGTTGTGGCATTCCCAACAGAACACTCACATTCGTCAGGTAGCACCGAGAATGAGTTGGAAGTTTCCACGGTAGTCTTCTGGTTTCTCGTTGCTTCCGCCTCTCCAACCGTTTTCTTGATCTTCAGCTTGGTTCCATGTTGCCCGGCCACTGACCAAGCTCCCCTCTTAACCTGGGGACTCACAACAGGTGGATTACTTCGAATCCTCTTGTTCTCCTCCGTTAATCGCCGTATCTCCATCTTGGCAACTCTGAGCTCCTCTCTCAGCTGCTGGTAAAGTTGCTCAAGAGAGGGCATCCTGGTACAGATTCACAGAGCACACACAAACAGGTCTTCACAGAGCTAAGTACACGTCACCACTGGTAAAGTTGCTCGATGGAGGGCATCTTGGTTCAGTCCACGGGAGCAAACAAGACACTTCTTCACAGAGTTAAGTACAGGTAGCACATGCTACCAAACGTAGTTCATTAATTTTATTTCTTGCACTTCGACTGTTAGCATAAAATACCATCATATGTTTTTTCTTCTGCACATTTTTCCTATTCATCTTTGTTTTTACACAATTTCTGAAATTATCATTACCCAGAGTTACTCCATGACAGTTACTATTAAGATTCTTAATATCAGAGCATAAGTCAATATATCCATACTCATTATTAATCATTTCTAAACCCATACCTCTAACTAATCCTAGTTTAAAGTCCTAACAACCCCCTCAACTGAGTTAGCAAGAAAACCCACACCTGCCCTGGATAAGTGAACCCCATCCCTGGCATACATGTCATTTCGGCCATAGAAGGTGTCCCAGTTGTCAATGAATGGTACTGCATTATCCTTACAGTGTTTATCCAGCCAACAATTAATACCTATTGCTCTGGACAACCATTCATTACCAACACCTCTTCTTGGCAAAATGCCACATATAACAGGGCGCCCCCCCTTCTTCCTAATCATGTCTATAGCTGTCCTGAACTTTCTAACTAAATCCTCACTTCTACGCTTGCCTACATCATTGCCTCCAGCACTGAGGCAAATAATAGGATTGATCCCATTACCGTTCATGATGTTGTCAAGCCGGCTAACAATGTCCTCCATCCCAGCCCTAGGAAAGCATACCCTTTGTCTCCTACTCCTGTCCTTCAAGCAGAATGCCCTATCCATGTATCTAACCTGGCTATCCCCAACAACAACAATATTCTTACCTTCCTTGTTGTCGTTCGTCGTGACGATCCCAGTAGTCGACTCACATTCGTCGGGTAGCACCGAGAATGCGTTGGAGGTTTCCACGGGAGTTTCCACAGCAGTCTCTTTCTTCTTCATCGTTTCTGGCTTTCCATTCGTCTTCTTGATCGTCAACTTCGTCGTCCCCTGCTGTCCAGCCACTGACCACGATCCCTTCTTGACCTGAGGACTCGAAACAGGAGGACTACTACGAATCCTCTTGTTTTTGTTAGTTAAGACACATATGCAACAGTTAGGTATCTTTATTATGAAACGTTTCGCCTACACAGTAGGCTTCTTCAGTCAAGTACAGAAAAGTTGATAGAAGCAGAAGATACAATGCTCTTCTCCAGACTGAGGGACTGACCACCTCAAAACTTTAAGGGTGATGGACTGATTACATCGTCTTCAAGTATCTTCTGCTTCTATCAACTTTTCTGTACTTGACTGAAGAAGCCTACTGTGTAGGCGAAACGTTTCATAATAAAGATACCTAACTGTTGCATATGTGTCTTAACTAACAACCTGTCGGTATTTTATACCATTTTAATGTTCCTCTTGTTTTTCTCGGTCAATCGCCGTATCTCCATCTTCGCTGCCCTCAATTCTTCCTTAAGTTGCTGGTAAAGTTGCTCGATGGAGGGCATCTTGGTTCAGTCCACGGGAGCAAACAAGACACTTCTTCACAGAGTTAAGTACAGGTCACCAGTGAGTTAAGTACAGGTCACCATAAGGGACTGAGCACCATCAGTCAAGAATAAGGGACTGAGGACCTTCAGTCAAGAATAAGGGACTGAGTAACTTCAGCCAAGGATAAGAGACTGATCACTGTTAGTCAAGGGTAAGGGGCTGAGCACCGTCAATCAAGAATAAGGGACTGAGCACCTTCAATCAAGAATAAGGGGCTGAGTAACTTCAGCCAAGGATAAGGGACTGATCACTGTCAGTCAAGGGTAAGGGGCTGAGCACCGTCAATCAAGAATAAGGGACTGAACACCTTCAATCAAGAATAAGGGACTGAGCACCTTCAATCAAGAATAAGGGACTGAGTACCTTCAGCCAAGGATAAGGGACTGATCACTGTCAGTCAAGGGTAAGGGGCTGAGCACCATCAATCAAGGCTGACGAAAAATCCACGTTATGTTTGCTAACTCCCTCGCCAGGGGTCATTCATTCCCTTCGCCAGGGGGTAACAGATTCCCTCGCCAGGGGGTAATAAGTTTCCTCTCTAGGGCTCACAAATTCCCTCTCAGGGGGTTCGCAAATTCCCACTCCAGGGGGTCACAAATTCCCAAGCCAGGGGGTCACAAATTCCAACGCCAGGGGGTCACAAATTCCCTCGTCATAGGGGAGGAGAGAGAGTCATATCCCTGCAGGATATCCCTGCGGCTTGCACAAGGCAATACATGTATACCGCTGTAACAGTGTGTAACACCCCCTGCTGGTATATTTCTTCACGCTCCTCTAATGACTCGGTATATTTTCGTAAAACGAAGCCCCGGATTACTTTTTCTTTAATAAGAGGATAAAGGGCGCTTAATTTTTGTGTGTGTGTAAATCAGGAAGGCGGGGTTGGGCATCCCTGCCCAGAGTTAATCACCTGTGCTCACCTTAATTAAAGAATATTTGCATATTATAAGAAGCTAAATGAGACGAAGGAATCATACCATGGTAATATGTGTGTGTATGTGTGTGTGTGTGTGTGTGTGTGTGTGTGTGTGTGTGTGTGTGTGTGTGTGTGTGTGTGTGTGTGTGTGAGTGTGTGTGTGTGTGTGTGTGTGTGTGTGTGTGTGTGTGTGTGTGTGTGTGTGTGTGTGTGTGTACTCACATATTTGTGGTTGCAGGGGTCGATTCACAGCTCATGGCCCCTCCTCTGCGCTGGTCGCTGCAAGGTCCACTTTCACCCTGCTCCATGATCTTTGTCGTATCTCTTCTTAAGAACATAAGAACATAAGAAAGGAGGAACACTGCAGCAGGCCTGTTGGCCCATACTAGGCAGGTCCTTTACAATTCATCCCACTAACAAACATTTGACCAACCCAATTTTCAATGCTACCCAAGAAATAAGCTCTGATGTGCAAGTCCCACTCAAATCCAACCCCTCCCACTCATGTACTTATCCAACCTAAATTTGAAACTACCCAAAGTCCTAGCCTCAATAACCCAACTAGGTAGACTGTTCCACTCATCAACTACCCTATTTCCAAACCAATACTTTCCTATGTCCTTTCTAAATCTAAACTTATCTAATTTAAATCCATTACTGCGGGTTCTCTCTTGGAGAGATATCCTTAAAGCTATGTAGGGATCTTGTCTCCACCACATCACTCTCTAGATTGAACATTAAAATGGTATAAAATACCGACAGATTGTTAGGTAAGACACATATGCAACAGTTAGGTATCTTTATTTCGAAACGTTTCGCCTACACAGTAGGCTTCTTCAGTCGAGTACAGAAAAGTTGATAGAAGCAGAAGATACTTGAAGACGATGTAATCAGTCCATCACCCTTAAAGTTTTGAGGTGGTCAGTCCCTCAGTCTGGAGAAGAGCATTGTTCCGTTGTCTGAAGAAGACTACTGTGTAGGCGAAACGTTTCGAAATAAAGATACCTAACTGTTGCATATGTGTCTTACCTAACAATCTGTCGGTATTTTATACCATTTTAATGTTCATTCTGTCAGACACTGCAGCACAAGGGTATCTTGGTACAGACCATCAACTTCGACCTCTACTAGTGAGAACGGCTGGGTTTGAGAGGGACCTGCCCTCCCAAAGCAACCTACGTCTCACCTCCTGGCACTATATAAAGGCTCCATCCTGTCACTTCAACTTCATATTGTTTCAGACAACGGAACAATGCTCTTCTCCAGACTGAGGGACTGACCACCTCAAAACTTTAAGGGTGATGGACTGATTATATCGTCTTCAAGTATCTTCTGCTTCTATCAACTTTTCTGTACTCGACTGAAGAAGCCTACTGTGTAGGCGAAACGTTTCGAAATAAAGATACCTAACTGTTGCATATGTGTCTTACCTAACAATCTGTCGGTATTTTATACCATTTTAATGTTCATTCTGTCAGACACTGCAGCACAAGGGTATCTTGGTACAGACCATCAACTTCGACCTCTACTAGTGAGAACGGCTGGGTTTGAGAGGGACCTGCCCTCCCAAAGCAACCTACGTCTCACCTCCTGGCACTATATAAAGGCTCCATCCTGTCACTTCAACTTCATATTGTTTCAGACAACGGAACAATGCTCTTCTCCAGACTGAGGGACTGACCACCTCAAAACTTTAAGGGTGATGGACTGATTACATCGTCTTCAAGTATCTTCTGCTTCTATCAACTTTTCTGTACTCGACTGAAGAAGCCTACTGTGTAGGCGAAACGTTTCGAAATAAAGATACCTAACTGTTGCATATGTGTCTTACCTAACAATCTGTCGGTATTTTATACCATTTTAATGTTCATTCTGTCAGACACTGCAGCACAAGGGTATCTTGGTACAGACCATCAACTTCGACCTCTACTAGTGAGAACGGCTGGGTTTGAGAGGGACCTGCCCTCCCAAAGCAACCTACGTCTCACCTCCTGGCACTATATAAAGGCTCCATCCTGTCACTTCAACTTCATATTGTTTCAGACAACGGAACAATGCTCTTCTCCAGACTGAGGGACTGACCACCTCAAAACTTTAAGGGTGATGGACTGATTACATCGTCTTCAAGTATCTTCTGCTTCTATCAACTTTTCTGTACTCGACTGAAGAAGCCTACTGTGTAGGCGAAACGTTTCGAAATAAAGATACCTAACTGTTGCATATGTGTCTTACCTAACACTCTCTAGATTGTTCGTGTGTGTGTATGTGAGAGAGAGAGGGAGAGAGAGAGAGAGAGAGAGAGAGAGAGAGAGAGAGAGAGAGAGAGAGAGAGAGAGAGAGGAGGAGGAAGCAGTCCATCAAGCGACAAATCACGTGGTATTGTGCAGGTGTGTTGATTGGTAATTTAGAGCGAGCACGGGGATTCTACCCCAGGTGACATGGCGTCTTAATTAGTGGGAGACACCAACCTCCAGAATCCACGCATAGCTGTTATCTCGGCAACAAGTGAGGCATCAGCAGACAGTGAGGCATCAGCAGACAGTGAGGCATCAGCAGACAGTGAGGCATTAGCAGACAGTGAGGCATCAGCAGACAGTGAGGCACCAGCAGACAGTGAGGCATCAGCAGACAGTGAGGCATCAGCAGACAGTGAGGCATCAGCAGACAGTGAGGCATCAGCAGACAGTGAGGCACCAGCAGACAGCGAGGCATCAGCAGACAGCGAGGCATCAGGAGGTAGTGAAACATCAGCCAGACAATGAAGTATTCCTTCATCCACTTCAGTGAAGCTCATCTAATATTTGATGGTCGCTCATCTTAAACCAAAATCACAGACAGAAACCTCAGGTCAAGGTGGCAGAGGTCACAGCTCAGGACTTCAGGTCAGGGTTCACAGCTCAGGGCTTAAGGTCAGGGGTCATTGGTCAGGGCTTCGGGTCACAGCTCAGGGCTTCGGGCCACAGCTCAGGGCTTCGGGCCACAGCTCAGGGCTTCGAGTCACAACTTAGGGCTTTAGGTCAAGTTCACAAGTTTCAGGACAATGTTACACTATATGAGGTCACTGCAGAGAGGCTGAGGTCACAGATGAAGTAACGCGGAGCCTCGAGCTCCAAGGTAAAGCTGTCAATCTCGCGATGATCACAAGAACATTGGAAAAGAAGAACACTGCAGCAGGCCTACTGGCCCATACTGGGCAAGTCTTTTTCAAACCCAAACCCACTAACAAAAAATATTTGCCCAATCCATTTTCATTACTACCTAAGGAATAAGCTTCAATAACCCTATTAACTCACGTGCAAATCCCACTCAAGTCCAACCTCTCTGACTCGTGTATTTATCGGTATAAAACACCGATAAAGGTGAAATAAGCCACGTGTAAAATGTTAGTATATTTTATTGAGGAAACGTTTCGCCACGACTGGAAAAAACGACTGAAGAAACCATTCGTGGTGAAACGTTTCCTCTAATAAAGTATTCTAACCATGCACGTGTGTTTTATTTCACAGTTTCAGCGTTATTATTTTTCCCCTCACCTTCGTTTGTGCTTAACGTAAAACTTTGCTTTTCTTTCACTGTCGTTGAAGTCGTCACAGCCACAACATCAGTGAGTCCTGGAGCTGGA
Organism: Cherax quadricarinatus; assembly: GCF_038502225.1. NCBI lineage: Eukaryota > Metazoa > Arthropoda > Malacostraca > Decapoda > Parastacidae > Cherax > Cherax quadricarinatus. Next base: position 24,294,527 of record NC_091314.1, read on the forward strand.
GCCCAAAATGAGGGAGTAAAGGTAAGTGAGTACTCTCGCGATGGGACTCCCACTGCCGCCTCCACCTCCTTGTTGACCCGTCCACCAAATTATGATACATTGCATAAATTTCGCCGAAACTATTTCCATAACGTGAATTGCTGCTGTGGAATGTGTCCTCATAAATTTACTTTTCTGGAAGTTTGTCATGGTGTGTGTGTTGGGTGTGTGTGTGTGTGTGTGTGTGTGTGTGTGTGTGTGTGTGTGTGTGTGTGTGTGTGTGTGTGTGTGTGTGTGTGTGTGTCTGTGTGAGTGTGTGTGTGTGTGTGTGTGTGTGTGTGTGTGTGTGTGTGTGTGTGTGTGTGTGTGTGTGTGTGTGTACTCACCTATTTGTACTCACCTATTTGTGGTTGCAGGGGTCGAGTCCTAGCTCCTGGCCCCGCCTCTTCACCGGTTGCTACTAGACCCTCTCTCTCCCCGCTCCATGAGCTTTATCAAACCTCGTCTTAAAACTGTGTATGGTTCCTGCCTCCACTACGTCATTTTCTAAGCTATTCCACTGCCTTACAACTCTATGACTGAAGAAATACTTCCTACTATCTTTCTGACTCATTTGTGTCTTCAACTTCCAATTGTGGCCTCTTGTTTCTGTGTCCCCTCCCTGGAACATCCTGTCTTTGTCCACCTTGTCTATTCCACGTGTGTGTGTGTGTGTGTGTGTGTGTGTGTAAATGCTTTACGTGATGGTAGGATTTCTGGTGTCTTGTCTCTGTCTCATAAACATGCAGGATTTCAGGTATGTCTTGCTACTTCTACTTCTTGTTACTTCTTACACTTATGTCACACTACACATACATGTACACGTTTATGTACACACACTCATCTGAGTTTTCTTAGATTTTATCTTAATAGTTCTTGTTCTTATTGTTTTTCCTTTCATATCCATGGGAAAGAGGAACAAGAATCTTTCCTCCGTAAGTCATGCGTGTTGTAAAAGTCAACTAAAATGCCGGGAACAATGGGTTAGTAACCCCTGTTCCCGTATAGCTTACTAAAAAGAAAAAGATGAAAACCGTCAAAGTGGGATGTTTGAATGTGCTAGGATGTTGTGCGAATGATAAGAAAAAGATGATTGTGGATGTTATGAATGAAAAGAAGCTGGATGTCCTGGCTCTAAGTGAAACAAAGCTGAAGGGGGTAGGAGAGTTACAGTGGGGTGAAATAAATGGGATTAGGTCAGGGGTTTCTAATACAGTTAGAGCTAAGGAAGGAGTAGCAATAATATTGAGGGATACGTTATGGCAGGAAAAGAGGGAATATAAATATATAAATTCAAAGATTATGTGGAGTAAAATAAGGGTTGGATGTGAAAAGTGGGTTACAGTAAGCGTTTATGCACCTTGAGAAGAGAAAAGTCTAGAAGAGAAAATTTGGAAACTGTTCAGTGAGTGTTTGGGGAGTTTTGAACCAGGTGAGAGAGTACTTGTGGTTGTGGATCTCAATGCTAAAGTGGGTAAAAATGTTGTGGAGGGAGTAGTAGGTAAATTTGGGGTGCCAGGGGTAAATGAAAATTGGGAGCCTTTAATTGAACTATGTGTAGAAAGAGGTTTGGTAATAAGTAATACATATTTTATGAAAAAGAGGATAAATAAATATACAAGGTATGATATAGCACGTAATGGAAGTAGTATGTTAGATTATGTATTGGTGGATAAAAGGTTGATGGTGGCTAAAAGGTTGGTTGTAGCTACAGTTAGAGTAAGAGGTAGATGACACAAAAGAAAAGGGCAACAGAAAGTAAGAGAGAGGTGAAAGTGTATAAACTAAGGGAGGAGGAAGTTAGGGTGAGATATAAACAACTATTGGCAGAAAGGTGGGCCAGTGCAAGTATGGGTAGTGGGGGGGGGGGTTGGAATAGTTTTAAAAATGCAGTATTAGAATGTGGGGCAGCAGTTTGTGGTTATAGGAGGGTGGGTGCAGGAGGAAAGAGGAGTGATTGGTGGAATGATGAAGTAAAGGGCGTGATAAAAGAGAAAAGTGTAGCTTATGAGAGGTTTTTACAAAGCAGAAGTGTTAAAAGAAGAGCAGACTATATGGGGAGTCAAAGAAAGGTGAAGAGAGTAAGTACAAAAGGAGATTATGCTGCACAGTTTTGGTCACCGTATTACAGAATGGATATAAATGCACTGGGAAACGTACAAAGAAGAATGACCAAGTTGATCCCATGTATCAGAAATCTTCCGTATGAGGATAGACTGAGGGCCCTGAATCTGCACTCTCTAGGAAGGCGTAAAATTAGGGGGGATATGATTGACGTGTAGACATGGAAAACGGGAATGAATAAATGGGATGTAAATAGTGTACTAAAAATATCTAGCATAGACAGGATTCGCAGCAATGGTTTTAAGTTGGAAAAATTCAGATTCAGGAAGGATATAGGAAAGCACTGGTTTGGTAATAGATGTGGATAAGTGGAGGAAACTCCCGAGTACCGTCATAGAACCTACGTTGTGTAGTTTTAAAAATAGGTTAGATAAATACATGAGTGGGTGTGGGTGGGTGTGAATTTGACCTGACTAGCTTGTTCTATTATTTCAGAATCCGTGCTCCTTCCTACCGGCTTAATTAAGCCGGTAGGAGAATTGCACCTGCCTCGCATGGGCCAGTAGGCCTTCTGCAGTGTTCCTTCTTTCTTATGTTCTTAAATGATAGAGTGGGAGAGGCACTGTCAAGAAATTTTGCTGAGAATAGGAAAAAAATTTGGAGTGAGAAAAACAAGATGAGAAAGCCTAGGGAAAGAATGGACTTGTCAGTTAAAACAGAGTAGGGGATGGGGAGTAGCTAGATGGGGAGTTGGAGGTATCGGGTAGATGGCGGGAATATTTTCAACAACTTTTAAATGTCGATGAAGAAAGGGAAGCAGTAATTTCATGTACTGGCCAGGGAGGTATAACGTCTTTCAGGAGTGAAGAAGAACAGGATGTGAGTGTGGGGGAGGTACGTGAGGCATTACGTAGAATGAAAGGGGGTAAAGCAGCTGGAACTGATGGGATCATGACAGAAATGTTAAATGCAGGGGGATGATATAGTGTTTGAGTGATTGGTATTTTTGTTCAATAAATGTATGAAAGGGGGGAAGGTACCTAGGGATTGGCAGAGAGCGTGCATAGTTCCTTTATATAAAAGGAAGGGGGACAAAAAAAGATTGCAAAAATTTTAGAGGAATAAGTTTACTGAATATACCAGGTAAGTGTACGGTAGGGCTATTACTGAAAGAATTAGAGGTAAGACAGAGAGTAGGATTGCGGATGAGCAAGAAGGTTTTAGAGTGGGTAGGGGATGTGTAGATTAAGTGTTTACATTGAACCATATATGTGAACAGTATTTAGATTAAGATAGGGAAGTTTTCATTGCAGTTATGGATTTAGAAAAGGCATATGAAAGAGTGGATAGGGAAGCAGTGTCGCAGATGTTGCAAGTATATGGAATAAGTGGTAAGTTACTAAATGCTGTAAAGAGTTTTTATGAGGATAGTGAGGCTCAGGTTAGGGTGTGTAGAAGAGAGGGAGACTACTTCCCGGTAAAAGTAGGTCTTAGACAGGGATGTGTAATGTCACCATGGTTGTTTAATATATTTATAGATGGGGTTGTAAAAGAAGTAAATACTAGGGTGTTCGGGAGAGGGGAGGGATTAGATTATGGGGAATCAAATACAAAATGGGAGTTGACACAGTTACCTTTTGCTGATGATACTGTGCTTTTGGGAGATTCTAAAGAAAAGTTGCAAAGGTTAGTGGATGAGTTTCGGAGGGTTGGTAAAGGTAGAAAGTTGAAAGTGAACATAGATAAGAGTAAGGTGATGAGGGTATCAAACGATTTAGATAAAAAAAAATGGATATCAAATTGAAGAGAGGGAGTATGGAAGAATTGAATGTTTTCAGATATTTGGGAGTTGACTTGTCAGCTGATGGGTTTATGAAAGATGAGGATAACCATAGAATTGATGAAGGAAAAAAGGTGATTGGTTCCTTGAGGTATCTGTGGAGACAAAACACGTTATCCATGGAGGCAAAGAAAGGAATGTACGAAAGAATAGTAGTACCAACACTCTTATATGGGTGTGAAGCTTGGGTTGTAAATGCTGCAGCGAGGAGGCGGCTGGAGGCAGTGGCGATGTCCTGTCTAAGGGCAATGTGTGGTGTAAATATTACGCAGAGAATTCGGAGTGTGGAAATTAAGAGGTGTGGTGTTACTAAAAGTATTAGTCAGAGGACTGAAGAGGGGTTGTTGAGGTGGTTTGGTCATTCAGAGAGATTGGAACAAGGCAGAATGACATGGAGAGCGTTTAAATCTGTAGGGGAAGGAAGGCGTGGTAGCCGTCGTTCTCGAAATGGTTGGAGAAGGGGGTAAAGGAGGTTTTGTGGCGAGGGGCTTGTATTTCCAGCAGGCATGCGTGTGTTAGATAGGAGCGAATAGAGACGAATGGTTCTCGGGACCTGACGAGCTGTTGGAGTGTGAGCAGGGTAATATTTAGTGAAGGGATTCAGGGAAACCGGTTAGCCGGGCTTAAGTCCTGGAAATGGGAAATACAATGCCTGCACTTTAAAGGAGGGGTTTGGGATATTGGCAGTTTGGAGTGATTATCTAGACTGTCGTATCTGGGCGCCTCTGCGAAGACAGTGATTATGTGCGACTGATGCTGAAAGAGTTGAGTCATAATGAAAGTTTTTTTCTTTCTTTTTGTGCAAAAAGAATCCTTCCTCCGTAAGCCATCTGGCATTTACATTTTGGTCGCAAGAGCAAAATGTAAATGTTAAATATAAAAATGTAAATGTTAAATATAAAAATGTAAATGTTAAATATAAAAATGTAAATGTTAAATATAAAAATGTAAATGTTAAATATAAAAATGTAAATGTTAAATATAAAAATGTAAATGTTAAATATAAAAATGTAAATGTTAAATATAAAAATGTAAATGTTAAATATAAAAATGTAAATGTTAAATATAAAAATGTAAATGTTAAATATAAAAATGTAAATGTTAAATGTAAAAATGTAAATGTTAAATATAAAAATGTAAATGCTAAATATAAAAATGTAAATGTTAAATATAAAAATGTAAATGTTAATATAAAAATGTAAATGTTAAATATAAAAATGTAAATGTTAAATATAAAAATGTAAATGTTAAATATAAAAATGTAAATGTTAAATATAAAAAAGAAAAACGTTTGTTTCTTCTTTTTCTGGTCACCCTGTCTCTGTGGTCACCCTGTCTCTGTGGTCACCCTGTCACTGTGGTCACCCTGTCAATGTGGTCACCCTGTCTCTGTGGTCACCCTGTCACTGTGGTCACCCTGTCAATGTGGTCACCCTGTCTCTGTGGTCACCCTGTCACTGTGGTCACCCTGTCACTGTGGTCACCCTGTCTCTGTGGTCACCCTGTCTGTGGTCATCCTGTCTCTGTGGTCACCCTGTCACTGTGGTCACCCTGTCTCTGTGGTCACCCTGTCTCTGTGGTCACCCTGTCTCTGTGGTCACCCTGTCTCTGTGGTCACCCTGTCTCTGTGGTCACCCTGTCACTGTGGTCACCCTGTCTCTGTGGTCACCCTGTCACTGTGGTCACCCTGTCACTGTGGTCACCCTGTCTCTGTGGTCACCCTGTCTCTGTGGTCACCCTGTCTCTGTGGTCACCCTGTCTCTGTGGTCACCCTGTCACTGTGGTCACCCTGTCTCTGTGGTCACCCTGTCACTGTGGTCACCCTGTCTCTGTGGTCACCCTGTCACTGTGGTCACCCTGTCACTGTGGTCACCCTGTCACTGTGGTCACCCTGTCTCTGTGGTCACCCTGTCTGTGGTCACCCTGTCACTGTGGTCACATTGTCTCTGTGGTCACCCTGTCACTGTGGTCACCCTGTCACTGTGGTCACCCTGTCTCTGTGGTCACCCTGTCACTGTGGTCACCCTGTCTCTGTGGTCACCCTGTCTCTGTGGTCACCCTGTCACTGTGGTCACCCTGTCTCTGTGGTCACCCTGTCACTGTGGTCACCCTGTCACTGTGGTCACCCTGTCTCTGTGGTCACCCTGTCTCTGTGGTCACCCTGTCTCTGTGGTCACCCTGTCTCTGTGGTCACCCTGTCACTGTGGTCACCCTGTCTCTGTGGTCACCCTGCCTCGGTGGTCACCCTGTCTCTGTGGTCACCCTGTCTCTGTGGTCACCCTGTCTGTGGTCACCCTGTCTCTGTGGTCACCCTGTCTCTGTGGTCACCCTGTCTCTGTGGTCACCCTGTCTCTGTGGTCACCCTGTCTCTGTGGTCACCCTGCCTCTGTGGTCACCCTGTCTGTGGTCACCCTGTCTCTGTGGTCACCCTGTCTCTGTGGTCACCCTGTCTCTGTGGTCACCCTGTCTCTGTGGTCACCCTGCCTCGGTGGTCACCCTGTCTCTGTGGTCACCCTGTCTCTGTGGTCATCCTGTCTCTGTGGTCACCCTGTCTCTGTGGTCACCCTGTCTCTGTGGTCACCCTGTCTCTGTGGTCACCTGTCTCTGTGGTCACCCTGTCTCTGTGGTCACCCTGCCTCGGTGGTCACCCTGTCTCTGTGGTCACCCTGTCTCTGTGGTCACCCTGTCTCTGTGGTCACCCTGTCTCTGTGGTCACCCTGTCTCTGTGGTCACCCTGTCTCTGTGGTCACCCTGTCTCTGTGGTCACCCTGCCTCGGTGGTCACCCTGCCTCGGTGGTCACCCTGTCTCTGTGGTCACCTTGTCTCTGTGGTCACCCTGTCTCTTTGGTCACCCTGTCTCTGTGGTCACCCTGTCTCTGTGGTCACCCTGTCTCTGTGGTCACCCTGTCTCTGAGGTCACCCTGTCTCTGTGGTCACCCTGTCTCTGTGGTCACCCTGTCTCTGTGGTCACCTGTCTCTGTGGTCACCCTGTCTCTGTGCTCACCCTGCCTCGGTGGTCACCTTGTTTCTGTGGTCACAATGCCTCGGTGGTCACCCTGCCTCGGTGGTCACCCTGCCTCGGTGGTCACCCTGTCTCTGTGCTCACCCTGCCTCGGTGGTCACCCTGTTTCTGTGGTCACAATGCCTCGGTGGTCACCCTGCCTCGGTGGTCACCCTGCCTCGGTGGTCACCCTGTCACTGTGGTCACCCTGTCACTGTGGTCACCCTGCCTCTGTGGTCACCCTGCCTCTGTGGTCACCCTGCCTCGGTGGTCACCCTGCCTCGGTGGTCACCCTGCCTCGGAGGTCACCCTGTCTGTGGTCACCCTGCCTCGGTGGTCACCCTGCCTCGGTGGTCACCCTGCCTCGGTGGTCACCCTGCCTCGGTGGTCACTCTGCCTCGGTGGTCACCCTGCCTCGGTGGTCATCCTGCCTCTCTGGTCACCCTGCCTCGGTGGTCACCCTGTCACTGTGGTCACCCTGCCTCGGTGGTCACTCTGCCTCTGTGGTCACCCTGTCTCTGTGGTCACCCTGTCTCTTTGGTCAACCTGTCTCTGTGGTCACCCTGCCTCTGTGGTCACCCTGCCTCTGTGGTCACCCTGTCTCTGTGGTCACCCTGTCTCTTTGGTCACCCTGTCTCTGTGGTCACCCTGCCTCGGTGGTCACCCTGCCTCGGTGGTCACCCTGTCTCTGTGGTCACCCTGTCTCTGTGGTCACCCTGTCTCTGTGGTCACCCTGTCTCTGTGGTCACCCTGTCTCTGTGGTCACCCTGTCTCTGTGGTCACCCTGTCTCTGTGGTCACCCTGTCTCTGTGGTCACCCTGTCTCTGTGGTTACCCTGCCTCGGTGGTCACCCTGCCTCGGTGGTCACCCTGTCTCTGTGGTCACCTTGTCTCTGTGGTCACCCTGTCTCTGTGGTCACCCTGTCTCTGTGGTCACCCTGTCTCTGTGGTCACCCTGCCTCGGTGGTCACCCTGTCTCTGTAGTCACCCTGTCTCTGTGGTCACCCTGTCTCTGTGGTCACCCTGTCTCTGTGGTCACCCTGTCTCTGTGGTCACCCTGTCTCTGTGGTCACCCTGTCTCTGTGGTCACCCTGTCTCTGTGGTCACCCTGTCTCTGTGGTCACCCTGCCTCGGTGGTCACCCTGTCTCTGTGGTCACCCTGTCTCTGTGGTCACCCTGTCTCTGTGGTCACCCTGTCTCTGTGGTCACCCTGTCTCTGGTCACCCTGCCTCGGTGCTCACCCTGTCTCTGTGGTCACCCTGTCTCTGTGGTCACCCTGTCTCTGTGGTCACCCTGTCTCTGTGGTCACCCTGCCTCGGTGGTCACCCTGCCTCGGTGGTCACCCTGCCTCGGAGGTCACCCTGCCTCTGTGGTCACCCTGTCTCTGTGGTCACCCTGCCTCGGTGGTCACCCTGTCTCTGTGGTCACCCTGCCTCGGTGGTCACCCTGCCTCGGTGGTCACCCTGTCTCTGTGGTCACCCTGCCTCTGTGGTCACCCTGTCTCTGTGGTCACCCTGCCTCGGTGGTCACCCTGCCTCGGTGGTCACCCTGCCTCGGTGGTCACCCTGCCTCTGTGGTCACCCTGCCTCGGAGGTCACCCTGCCTCTGTGGTCACCCTGCCTCGGTGGACACCCTGCCTCGGTGGTCACCCTGCCTCTGTGGTCACCCTGCCTCTGTGGTCACCCTGCCTCGGTGGTCACCCTGCCTCTGTGGTCACCCTGCCTCGGTAGTCACCCTGCCTCGGTGGTCACCCTGCCTCGGTAGTCACCCTGCCTCGGTGGTCACCGTTCCTCGGTAGTCACCCTGCCTCGGTGGTCACCCTGCCTCGGTGGCCACCCTGCCTCGGTGGACACCCTGCCTCGGTGGTCACCCTGCCTCTGTGGTCACCCTGCCTCTCTGGTCACCCTGCCTCGGTGGTCACCCTGCCTCTGTGGTCACCCTGCCTCTGTGGTCACCCTGCCTCGGTGGTCACCCTGCCTCGGTGGTCACCCTGTCACTGTGGTCACCCTGCCTCGGTGGTCACCCTGCCTCGGTGGTCACCCTGCCTCGGTGGTCACCCTGCCTCTGTGGTCACCCTGCCTCGGTGGTCACCCTGCCTCGGTGGTCACCCTGCCTCGGTGGTCACCCTGCCCCGGTGGTCACCCTGCCTCGGTGGTCACTCTGCCTCGGTGGTCACCCTGCCTCGGTGGTCACCCTGCCTCGGTGGTCATCCTGCCTCTGTGGTCAACCTGCCTCGGTGGTCACCCTGTCACTATGGTCACCCTGCCTCGGTGGTCACCCTGCCTTTGTTGTCACCCTGTCTCTGTGGTCACCCTGCCTCGGTGGTCGCCCTGCCTCGGTGGTCACCCTGCCTCGGAGGTCACCCTGCCTCTGTGGTCACCCTGTCTCTGTGGTCACCCTGTCTCTGTGGTCACCCTGTCTCTGTGGTCACCCTGTCTCTGTGGTCACCCTGTCTCTGTGGTCACCCTATCTCTGTGGTCACCCTGTCTCTGTGGTCACCCTGTCTCTGTGGTCACCCTGTCTCTGTGGTCACCCTGCCTCGGTGGTCACCCTGTCTCTGTGGTCACCCTGTCTCTGTGGTCACCCTGTCTCTGTGGTCACCCTGTCTCTGTGGTCACCCTGTCTCTGTGGTCACCCTGCCTCGGTGGTCACCCTGTCTCTGTGGTCACCCTGTCTCTGTGGTCACCCTGTCTCTGTGGTCACCCTGCCTCGGTGGTCACCCTGCCTCGGTGGTCACCCTGCCTCGGAGGTCACCCTGCCTCTGTGGTCACCCTGTCTCTGTGGTCACCCTGTCACTGTGGTCACCCTGTCTCTGTGGTCACCCTGTCACTGTGGTCACCCTGTCACTGTGGTCACCCTGTCTCTGTGGTCACCCTGTCTCTGTGGTCACCCTGTCTCTGTGGTCACCCTGTCTCTGTGGTCACCCTGTCACTGTGGTCACCCTGTCTCTGTGGTCACCCTGTCACTGTGGTCACCCTGTCTCTGTGGTCACCCTGTCACTGTGGTCACCCTGTCACTGTGGTCACCCTGTCACTGTGGTCACCCTGTCTCTGTGGTCACCCTGTCTCTGTGGTCACCCTGTCACTGTGGTCACATTGTCTCTGTGGTCACCCTGTCACTGTGGTCACCCTGTCACTGTGGTCACCCTGTCTGTGGTCACCCTGTCACTGTGGTCACCCTGTCTCTGTGGTCACCCTGTCTCTGTGGTCACCCTGTCACTGTGGTCACCCTGTCTCTGTGGTCACCCTGTCACTGTGGTCACCCTGTCACTGTGGTCACCCTGTCTCTGTGGTCACCCTGTCTCTGTGGTCACCCTGCCTCTGTGGTCACCCTGTCTCTGTGGTCACCCTGTCACTGTGGTCACCCTGTCTCTGTGGTCACCCTGCCTCGGTGGTCACCCTGTCTCTGTGGTCACCCTGTCTCTGTGGTCACCCTGTCTGTGGTCACCCTGTCTCTGTGGTCACCCTGTCTCTGTGGTCACCCTGTCTCTGTGGTCACCCTGTCTCTGTGGTCACCCTGTCTCTGTGGTCACCCTGCCTCTGTGGTCACCCTGTCTGTGGTCACCCTGTCTCTGTGGTCACCCTGTCTCTGTGGTCACCCTGTCTCTGTGGTCACCCTGTCTCTGTGGTCACCCTGCCTCGGTGGTCACCCTGTCTCTGTGGTCACCCTGTCTCTGTGGTCATCCTGTCTCTGTGGTCACCCTGTCTCTGTGGTCACCCTGTCTCTGTGGTCACCCTGTCTCTGTGGTCACCTGTCTCTGTGGTCACCCTGTCTCTGTGGTCACCCTGCCTCGGTGGTCACCCTGTCTCTGTGGTCACCCTGTCTCTGTGGTCACCCTGTCTCTGTGGTCACCCTGTCTCTGTGGTCACCCTGTCTCTGTGGTCACCCTGTCTCTGTGGTCACCCTGCCTCGGTGGTCACCCTGCCTCGGTGGTCACCCTGTCTCTGTGGTCACCTTGTCTCTGTGGTCACCCTGTCTCTGTGGTCACCCTGTCTCTGTGGTCACCCTGTCTCTGTGGTCACCCTGTCTCTGTGGTCACCCTGTCTCTGTGGTCACCCTGTCTCTGTGGTCACCCTGTCTCTGTGGTCACCCTGTCTCTGTGGTCACCCTGTCTCTGTGGTCACCCTGTCTCTGTGGTCACCCTGTCTCTGTGGTCACCCTGTCTCTGTAGTCACCCTGCCTCGGTGGTCACCCTGTCTCTGTGGTCACCCTGTCTCTGTGGTCACCCTGTCTCTGTGGTCACCCTGTCTCTGTGGTCACCCTGTCTCTGTGGTCACCCTGCCTCGGTGGTCACCCTGTCTCTGTGGTCACCCTGTCTCTGTGGTCACCCTGTCTCTGTGGTCACCCTGTCTCTGTGGTCACCCTGCCTCGGTGGTCACCCTGCCTCGGTGGTCACCCTGCCTCGGAGGTCACCCTGCCTCTGTGGTCACCCTGTCTCTGTGGTCACCCTGCCTCGGTGGTCACCCTGTCTCTGTGGTCACCCTGCCTCGGTGGTCACCCTGCCTCGGTGGTCACCCTGTCTCTGTGGTCACCCTGCCTCTGTGGTCACCCTGTCTCTGTGGTCACCCTGCCTCGGTGGTCACCCTGCCTCGGTGGTCACCCTGCCTCGGTGGTCACCCTGCCTCTGTGGTCACCCTGCCTCGGAGGTCACCCTGCCTCTGTGGTCACCCTGCCTCGGTGGACACCCTGCCTCGGTGGTCACCCTGCCTCTGTGGTCACCCTGCCTCTGTGGTCACCCTGCCTCGGTGGTCACCCTGCCTCGGTGGTCACCCTGCCTCTGTGGTCACCCTGCCTCGGTAGTCACCCTGCCTCGGTGGTCACCCTGCCTCGGTAGTCACCCTGCCTCGGTGGTCACCCTTCCTCGGTAGTCACCCTGCCTCGGTGGTCACCCTGCCTCGGTGGCCACCCTGCCTCGGTGGACACCCTGCCTCGGTGGTCACCCTGCCTCTGTGGTCACCCTGCCTCTGTGGTCACCCTGCCTCGGTGGTCACCCTGCCTCGAAGGTCACCCTGCCTCTGTGGTCACCCTGCCTCGGTGGTCACCCTGCCTCGGTGGTCACCCTGTCACTGTGGTCACCCTGCCTCGGTGGTCACCCTGCCTCGGTGGTCACCCTGCCTCGGTGGTCACCCTGCCTCTGTGGTCACCCTGCCTCGGTGGTCACCCTGCCTCGGTGGTCACCCTGCCTCGGTGGTCACCCTGCCCCGGTGGTCACCCTGCCTCGGTGGTCACTCTGCCTCGGTGGTCACCCTGCCTCGGTGGTCACCCTGCCTCGGTGGTCATCCTGCCTCTGTGGTCACCCTGCCTCGGTGGTCACCCTGTCACTATGGTCACCCTGCCTCGGTGGTCACCCTGCCTTTGTTGTCACCCTGTCTCTGTGGTCACCCTGCCTCGGTGATCGCCCTGCCTCGGTGATCACCCTGCCTCGGAGGTCACCCTGCCTCTGTGGTCACCATACCTCGGTGGTCACAATGCCTCGGTGGTCACCCTGCCTCTGTGGTCACCCTGCCTCGGTGGTCACCCTGTCTCGGTGGTCACCCTGCCTCGGTGGACACCCTGCCTCGGTGGTCACCCTGTCACTGTGGTCACCCTGCCTCGGTGGTCACCCTGCCTCGGTGGTCACCCTGCCTCGGTGGGCCCCCGGCCTCGGTGGTCACCCTGCCTCTGTGGTCACCCTGCCTCGGTGGTCACCCTGCCTCGGTGGTCACGCTGCCTCGGTGGTCACCCTGCCCCGGTGGTCACCCTGCCTCGGTGGTCACTCTGCCTCGGTGGTCACCCTGCCTCGGTGGTCACCCTGCCTCGGTGGTCATCCTGCCTCTGTGGTCACCCTGCCTCGGTGGTCACCCTGTCACTGTGGTCACCCTGCCTCGGTGGTCACTCTGCCTCTGTGGTCACCCTGTCTCTGTGGTCACCCTGCCTCGGTGGTCACCCTGCCTCTGTGGTCACCCTGCCTCTGTGGTCACCCTGCCTCGGTGGTCACCCTGCCTCTGTGGTCACCCTGCCTCGGTGGTCACCCTGTCTCTGTGCTCACCCTGCCTCGGTGGTCACCTTGTTTCTGTGGTCACAATGCCTCGGTGGTCACCCTGCCTCGGTGGTCACCCTGCCTCGGTGGTCACCCTGTCTCTGTGCTCACCCTGCCTCGGTGGTCACCCTGTTTCTGTGGTCACAATGCCTCGGTGGTCACCCTGCCTCGGTGGTCACCCTGCCTCGGTGGTCACCCTGTCACTGTGGTCACCCTGTCACTGTGGTCACCCTGCCTCTGTGGTCACCCTGCCTCTGTGGTCACCCTGCCTCGGTGGTCACCCTGCCTCGGTGGTCACCCTGCCTCGGAGGTCACCCTGTCTGTGGTCACCCTGCCTCGGTGGTCACTCTGCCTCGGTGGTCACCCTGCCTCGGTGGTCACCCTGCCTCGGTGGTCACTCTGCCTCGGTGGTCACCCTGCCTCGGTGGTCATCCTGCCTCTCTGGTCACCCTGCCTCGGTGGTCACCCTGTCACTGTGGTCACCCTGCCTCGGTGGTCACTCTGCCTCTGTGGTCACCCTGTCTCTGTGGTCACCCTGTCTCTGTGGTCACCCTGTCTCTGTGGTCACCCTGTCTCTGTGGTCACCCTGTCTCTGTGGTCACCCTGTCTCTGTGGTCACCCTGTCTCTGTGGTCACCCTGTCTCTGTGGTCACCCTGTCTCTGTGGTTACCCTGCCTCGGTGGTCACCCTGCCTCGGTGGTCACCCTGTCTCTGTGGTCACCTTGTCTCTGTGGTCACCCTGTCTCTGTGGTCACCCTGTCTCTGCGGTCACCCTGTCTCTGTGGTCACCCTGCCTCGGTGGTCACCCTGTCTCTGTAGTCACCCTGTCTCTGTGGTCACCCTGTCTCTGTGGTCACCCTGTCTCTGTGGTCACCCTGTCTCTGTGGTCACCCTGTCTCTGTGGTCACCCTGTCTCTGTGGTCACCCTGTCTCTGTGGTCACCCTGTCTCTGTGGTCACCCTGCCTCGGTGGTCACCCTGTCTCTGTGGTCACCCTGTCTCTGTGGTCACCCTGTCTCTGTGGTCACCCTGTCTCTGTGGTCACCCTGTCTCTGGTCACCCTGCCTCGGTGCTCACCCTGTCTCTGTGGTCACCCTGTCTCTGTGGTCACCCTGTCTCTGTGGTCACCCTGTCTCTGTGGTCACCCTGCCTCGGTGGTCACCCTGCCTCGGTGGTCACCCTGCCTCGGAGGTCACCCTGCCTCTGTGGTCACCCTGTCTCTGTGGTCACCCTGCCTCGGTGGTCACCCTGTCTCTGTGGTCACCCTGCCTCGGTGGTCACCCTGCCTCGGTGGTCACCCTGTCTCTGTGGTCACCCTGCCTCTGTGGTCACCCTGTCTCTGTGGTCACCCTGCCTCGGTGGTCACCCTGCCTCGGTGGTCACCCTGCCTCTGTGGTCACCCTGCCTCTGTGGTCACCCTGCCTCGGAGGTCACCCTGCCTCTGTGGTCACCCTGCCTCGGTGGACACCCTGCCTCGGTGGTCACCCTGCCTCTGTGGTCACCCTGCCTCTGTGGTCACCCTGCCTCGGTGGTCACCCTGCCTCTGTGGTCACCCTGCCTCGGTAGTCACCCTGCCTCGGTGGTCACCCTGCCTCGGTAGTCACCCTGCCTCGGTGGTCACCGTTCCTCGGTAGTCACCCTGCCTCGGTGGTCACCCTGCCTCGGTGGCCACCCTGCCTCGGTGGACACCCTGCCTCGGTGGTCACCCTGCCTCTGTGGTCACCCTGCCTCTCTGGTCACCCTGCCTCGGTGGTCACCCTGCCTCTGTGGTCACCCTGCCTCTGTGGTCACCCTGCCTCGGTGGTCACCCTGCCTCGGTGGTCACCCTGTCACTGTGGTCACCCTGCCTCGGTGGTCACCCTGCCTCGGTGGTCACCCTGCCTCGGTGGTCACCCTGCCTCTGTGGTCACCCTGCCTCGGTGGTCACCCTGCCTCGGTGGTCACCCTGCCTCGGTGGTCACCCTGCCCCGGTGGTCACCCTGCCTCGGTGGTCACTCTGCCTCGGTGGTCACCCTGCCTCGGTGGTCACCCTGCCTCGGTGGTCATCCTGCCTCTGTGGTCACCCTGCCTCGGTGGTCACCCTGTCACTATGGTCACCCTGCCTCGGTGGTCACCCTGCCTTTGTTGTCACCCTGTCTCTGTGGTCACCCTGCCTCGGTGGTCTCCCTGCCTCGGTGGTCACCCTGCCTCGGAGGTCACCCTGCCTCTGTGGTCACCCTGTCTCTGTGGTCACCCTGTCTCTGTGGTCACCCTGTCTCTGTGGTCACCCTGTCTCTGTGGTCACCCTGTCTCTGTGGTCACCCTATCTCTGTGGTCACCCTGTCTCTGTGGTCACCCTGTCTCTGTGGTCACCCTGTCTCTGTGGTCACCCTGCCTCGGTGGTCACCCTGTCTCTGTGGTCACCCTGTCTCTGTGGTCACCCTGTCTCTGTGGTCACCCTGTCTCTGTGGTCACCCTGTCTCTGTGGTCACCCTGCCTCGGTGGTCACCCTGTCTCTGTGGTCACCCTGTCTCTGTGGTCACCCTGTCTCTGTGGTCACCCTGCCTCGGTGGTCACCCTGCCTCGGTGGTCACCCTGCCTCGGAGGTCACCCTGCCTCTGTGGTCACCCTGTCTCTGTGGTCACCCTGCCTCGGTGGTCACCCTGTCTCTGTGGTCACCCTGCCTCGGTGGTCACCCTGCCTCGGTGGTCACCCTGTCTCTGTGGTCACCCTGCCTCTGTGGTCACCCTGTCTCTGTGGTCACCCTGCCTCGGTGGTCACCCTGCCTCGGTGGTCACCCTGCCTCGGTGGTCACCCTGCCTCTGTGGTCACCCTGCCTCGGAGGTCACCCTGCCTCTGTGGTCACCCTGCCTCGGTGGACACCCTGCCTCGGTGGTCACCCTGCCTCTGTGGTCACCCTGCCTCTGTGGTCACCCTGCCTCGGTGGTCACCCTGCCTCGGTGGTCACCCTGCCTCTGTGGTCACCCTGCCTCGGTAGTCACCCTGCCTTGGTGGTCACCCTGCCTCGGTAGTCACCCTGCCTCGGTGGTCACCCTTCCTCGGTAGTCACCCTGCCTCGGTGGTCACCCTGCCTCGGTGGCCACCCTGCCTCGGTGGACACCCTGCCTCGGTGGTCACCCTGCCTCTGTGGTCACCCTGCCTCTGTGGTCACCCTGCCTCGGTGGTCACCCTGCCTCGAAGGTCACCCTGCCTCTGTGGTCACCCTGCCTCGGTGGTCACCCTGCCTCGGTGGTCACCCTGTCACTGTGGTCACCCTGCCTCGGTGGTCACCCTGCCTCGGTGGTCACCCTGCCTCGGTGGTCACCCTGCCTCTGTGGTCACCCTGCCTCGGTGGTCACCCTGCCTCGGTGGTCACCCTGCCTCGGTGGTCACCCTGCCCCGGTGGTCACCCTGCCTCGGTGGTCACTCTGCCTCGGTGGTCACCCTGCCTCGGTGGTCACCCTGCCTCGGTGGTCATCCTGCCTCTGTGGTCACCCTGCCTCGGTGGTCACCCTGTCACTATGGTCACCCTGCCTCGGTGGTCACCCTGCCTTTGTTGTCACCCTGTCTCTGTGGTCACCCTGCCTCGGTGGTCGCCCTGCCTCGGTGGTCACCCTGCCTCGGTGGTCACCCTGCCTCTGTGGTCTCCATGCCTCGGTGGTCACAATGCCTCGGTGGTCACCCTGCCTCTGTGGTCACCCTGCCTCGGTGGTCACCCTGTCTCGGTGGTCACCCTACCTCGGTGGACACCCTGCTTCGGTGGTCACCCTGTCACTGTGGTCACCCTGCCTCGGTGGTCACCCTGCCTCAGTGGTCACCCTGCCTCGGTGGTCACCCTGCCTCGGTGGTCACCCTGCCTCTGTGGTCACCCTGCCTCGGTGGTCACCCTGCCTCGGTGGTCACGCTGCCTCGGTGGTCACCCTGCCCCGGTGGTCACCCTGCCTCGGTGGTCACTCTGCCTCGGTGGTCACCCTGCCTCGGTGGTCACCCTGCCTCGGTGGTCATCCTGCCTCTGTGGTCACCCTGCCTCGGTGGTCACCCTGTCACTGTGGTCACCCTGCCTCGGTGGTCACTCTGCCTCTGTGGTCACCCTGTCTCTGTGGTCACCCTGCCTCGGTGGTCACCCTGCCTCTGTGGTCACCCTGCCTCTGTGGTCACCCTGCCTCGGTGGTCACCCTGCCTCTGTGGTCACCCTGCCTCGGTGGTCACCCTGTCTGTGCTCACCCTGCCTCGGTGGTCACCCTGTTTCTGTGGTCACAATGCCTCGGTGGTCACCCTGCCTCGGTGGTCACCCTGCCTCGGTGGTCACCCTGTCTCTGTGCTCACCCTGCCTCGGTGGTCACCCTGTTTCTGTGGTCACAATGCCTCGGTGGTCACCCTGCCTCGGTGGTCACCCTGTCACTGTGGTCACCCTGTCACTGTGGTCACCCTGCCTCTGTGGTCACCCTGCCTCTGTGGTCACCCTGCCTCGGTGGTCACCCTGCCTCGGTGGTCACCCTACCTCGGAGGTCACCCTGTCTCTGTGGTCACCCTGCCTCGGTGGTCACCCTGCCTCGGTGGTCACCCTGCCTCTGTGGTCACCCTGCCTCGGTAGTCACCCTGCCTCTGTGGTCACCCTGCCTCGGTGGTCACCCTGCCTCGGTGGTCACCCTGCCTCGGTGGTCACCCTGCCTCGGTGGTCACTCTGCCTCGGTGGTCACCCTGCCTCGGTGGTCATCCTGCCTCTCTGGTCACCCTGCCTCGGTGGTCACCCTGTCACTGTGGTCACCCTGCCTCGGTGGTCACTCTGCCTCTGTGGTCACCCTGTCTCTGTGGTCACCCTGTCTCTTTGGTCAACCTGTCTCTGTGGTCACCCTGCCTCTGTGGTCACCCTGCCTCTGTGGTCACTCTGCCTCTGTGGTCACCCTGTCTCTGTGGTCACCCTGTCTCTTTGGTCACCCTGTCTCTGTGGTCACCCTGCCTCGGTGGTCACCCTGCCTCGGTGGTCACCCTTCCTCGGTATTCACCCTGCCTCTGTGGTCATCCTGCCTCTGTGGTCACCCTGCCTCGGTGGTCACTCTGCCTCAATGGTCACCCTGCCTCGGTGGTCACCCTGCTTCGGTGGTCACCCTGCCTCAGTGGTCACCCTGCCTCGGTGGTCACCCTGCCTCGGTCGTTACCCTGCCTCTGTGGTCACCCTGTCTCTGTGATCACCCTGCCTCGGTGGTCACCCTGTCTCTGAGGTCACCCTGCCTCGGTGGTCACCCTGTCTCTTTGGTCACCATGTCTCTGTGGTCACCCTGTCTCTGTGGTCACCCTGCCTCTGTGGTCACCCTGTCTCTGTGGTCACACTGTCTCTTTGGTCACCCTGTCTCTGTGTTCACCCTGCCTCGGTGGTCACCCTGCCTCGGTGGTCACCCTGCCTCGGTGGTCACCCTGCCTCTGTGGTCACCCTGTCACTGTGGTCACCCTGCCTCAGTGATCACCCTGCCTCGGTGGTCACCCTGCCTCGGTGGTCACCCTGCCTCTGTGGTCACCCTGCCTCGGTGGTCACCCTGCCTCGGTGGTCACCCTGCCTCTGAGGTCACCCTGCCCCTGTGGTCACCCTGCCTCGGTGGTCACCCTGCCTCTGTGGTCACCCTGCCTCGGTGATCACCCTGCCTCGGTGGTCACCCTGCCTCGGTGGTCACCCTGCCTATATATATATATATATATATATATATATATATATATATATATATATATATATATATATATATATATATATATATATATATATATATATATATATATATTTTATGCGTATATGTATATACAATATACATAGATATTAAGGCAGTAGTTCTCAAGTCGTTTCAGTGGACGAACAACCAGGAAAATAAAAAAAAATCGTGAACCTTCATCTTTTTGAGAAATGATAAATAAGAGATGATAACGATCGTGTTTGGTTGAAATTTATTTACGAACCTATTTTTTTTTAACTTCTCGCTGACAATGTTTCCAATATTTATATTTATAGAGCGACTTACACAACAGTGTTTTGGTGACCAGCTGGTGGAATCTCGTCTCGCGTCGCGATCAGTTCCTAACACGTTACAAATGTAATTAATGTTAGCAATTGAGAATAGAGAAACACCTGTGTTGCAGAAAGCAACACTCAAGTAAGGCGTTA
>NC_091314.1:24316096-24328596 GCF_038502225.1 Cherax quadricarinatus
CAC
Organism: Cherax quadricarinatus; assembly: GCF_038502225.1. Classification (NCBI taxonomy): domain Eukaryota; kingdom Metazoa; phylum Arthropoda; class Malacostraca; order Decapoda; family Parastacidae; genus Cherax; species Cherax quadricarinatus. Next base: position 24,316,100 of record NC_091314.1, read on the forward strand.
ACTACAGTGGTGCCTGACTATGTATAACACAATACAATGGTGCCTGACTATGTATAACACATCACAATGGTGCCTGACTGTGTAAAACTTAATGCACTGGTACTTGACTATGTATAACACATTACAGTGGTACCTGACTATGTATAACACAACAGTGGTGCCTGACTATGTATAACACAACAGTGGTGCCTGACTATGTATAACACAACAGTGGTGCCTGACTATGTATAACACAACAGTGGTGCCTGACTATGTATAACACAACAGTGGTGCCTGACTATGTATAACACAACAGTGGTACCTGACTATGTATAACACAACAGTGGTGCCTGACTATGTATAACACAACAGTGGTGCCTGACTATGTATAACACAACAGTGGTGCCTAACTATGTATAACACAACAGTGGTGCCTGACTATGTATAACACATTACAGCGGTGTTTGACTATTTATAACACATTACAGTGGTGCTTGACTATGTATAAGACATAACAGTGGTGCCTGACTATGTATAACCCACTAGACTGGTACCTTTGAAGGGTTCTAAGAGTTCTGGCGCTCCCGCAGCCCGGTCCTGGGCCAGGCTTGTCTGGTAATAACTCTTTCTGTATTTAATCTTTTAGGCTTTTTCAGCGGTAAATATTTTATATAGATTTTGTATGCTTCTGTATCCCGCTTTTTCAAGCACTGGCCAAGTTCACGAGGCTGACGATTTACCCAGGCATGTCTGATAGTTCTCTGATACTATAGTCGTACCTGACTAAGTATACCCATTGTATATATGGTAATATTTTGCCACAGTTTTCTTGCTCTCTTGTAACCTAAATAAAAGTCATTGGATAATATTGATGTTATTTTTGTCCTACAGCTTATTCCTTATTCTATTCTACTCTTCCTCTAATTTTTATTACGTTGAAGGTCATTTTAATATTGAAATATGGATACGATTTCCCGTAGGTTTTATCTCCTTCACCCAGAGCCCTGGCTGGCACCGGCAGCGCTGTATAGCCCTTGTAGTTTAGCGCTTCTTTTTTATTATAATAATAATAATAATCTGGCTGGCACCGGCTAACGAGATTTCTAATGCCATTTATCAATCCCTTCCGCAACCCATCACCTTCCTATCCTCCCCATCACTTTCCTGCTCACTCTCTCACCCATCCCATTTTCATTATCTCTCACCATATCATTCCCTCCCCATCACGACCATTCCAGTCTACTCATCCTTTCTCTCCTGCTAACTAGCTTCTGGGATCGTGCTTGTCTTGTAAAGAGGGAGTGTTTATTTGCGGTTTACTGACCCGGAAGCTTGGCTTTGTTCGCCCTATTTTTGCAAGAGCAGCACCTTGCCCAGGGCGGAGTCATAAGGTGGCAGCTGGTGTCCAGTGTCGCCAGGCGTGGTGCTGCTGTTGCTGCCTTTGATCTCAAACATAAAAGGTTATTCAGGAGCGAGGATGAGTTTCTCTTAACTCTTGTTCAGTACCAGAAATGAAAACTAGACATTTCGGTCTATCCCCCACCATTATTACATCATATTACTCCATGATGGAGAGAAACATCGTCTAGTGTTCATTTCGCATTTGTGAGTTGTAAATTGTTCCAAGGTAACGTGACATGTATTATTTTGAGAGATTTGACATTAACTCACATGAGAAACACCGTCTCGAGATTTCCGTGAACCACATTATTTGTGTGAAATGGTAAATCCGTGTGAATCATTCTGCACAGTGGTGGAGGCTTGATCCTGTTTTCATATGTTGTGAAAACGGGATCAAAACAGCATCCCTTCTGGCTGCTTCTTAAGTTGTACCAGATACAGGGAGCTATAAGGAACGTAATTGCCTTGTACATCACAGTGAGGTTAACGACATCTGTTGTTGATAACTGCGATCCATGAACGGCCGTAACAGGCGTGGAGCTGTGAGTGAGTGTACAATAGGTCTTTGAAGTAGAAATTTAATTTTGTTCTCTCTCTCTCTCTCTCTCTCTCTCTCTCTCTCTCTCTCTCTCTCTCTCTCTCTCTCTCTCTCTCTCTCTCTCTCTCTCTCTCTCTCTCTCTTTATTTCTCGTTACACAGTTATTTACAAGGTTGATTAGGTTTAGGTTCCTAACTTTATTTACAAGTTAAGAGCTCTTACCTACAACAGCTCATTTGAAAGCCTTTTTATTCTTATGATACATACAAATAGTGAACAGGATGAAGTTGGAGCCATCTGTGGGCCAGCCATTTGATCAACTGACTTTATTTCGTTGATGTCATTATGCTGTACGATCTCTTTGTCTGCCTGTCTCTATCTGTCTGTCTGTCTGTCTGTCTCTGTCTGTCTGTCTGTCTGTCTGTCTCTCTCTCTCTCTCTCTCTCTCTCTCTCTCTCTCTCTCTCTCTCTCTCTCTCGTTGAAGCAGCAGGAAGTCGACTGTGACCGGCTGTTCTTAATGGGTGTGAGTGAGAATACTTTGTTTTAATGGCTGCTGGGGCAGGCCAGGGGCCACTTCTTTGTTCCCTGTAACCTGGCCATAACCACTCGTTGTTCCCTATAACTTGGTCAGTGGCCACTCCTTATTCCATGCAACCTGGCCAGTAGTCACTCCTTGTTCACTGAAACTTGGTCAGTGGCAACTCCTTGTTCGGTGGAACTTGGCCAGTAGTCATCCCTTGTTCCATGTAACCTGGCCAGTGGTCACTCCTTGTTTACGTAACTCTCGGCGTGTGATCAAGTGGAATTTAGAAAGGAAAACAGAAGAACTAGTGTAGGAAATAGGGAAGACGAATCGATTATACTGAGGAGAATGAGAGATATTAAGGAACACGAGAAATATTGATTGAGGAGAATGAGAGAGATATTAAGGAACATGAGTGATACTGATTGAGGAGAATGAGATAGATATTGATTAAGGTGAATGACAGATACTGATTGAAGAGAGTGAGAGAGATATTGATTGTAGAGCATGAGAGAAATATTGTTTGAGAGAGAGCGATATTGATTATGAGAGAGATATTGACTAAGTAGTATAGTCCTCAACCTGCTGCTGGTTCTATGTATGGTCTTCCTCAAGCTGCTGCTGGTTCTATGTATGGTCCTCCTCAACCTGCTGCTGGTTCTATGTATGGTCCTCCTCAACCTGCTGCTGGTTCTATGTATGGTCATCCTCAACTTGCTGCTGGTTCTGTGTATGGTCACCCTCAACCTGCTGCTGGTTCTATGTATGGTCCTCCTCAATCTGCTGCTGGTTCTATGTATGGTCACCCTCAACCTGCTGCTGGTTCTATGTATGGTCCTCCTCAACCTGCTGCTGGTTCTATGTATGGTCACCCTCAACCTGCTGCTGGTTCTATGTATGGTCCTCCTCAACCTGCTGCTGGTTCTATGTATGGTCCTCCTCAACCTGCTGCTGGTTCTATGTATGGTCACCCTCAACCTGCTGTTGGTTCTATGTATGGTCCTCCTCAACCTGCTGCTGGGTCTATGTATGGTCACCCTCAACCTGCTGCTGGTTCTATGTATGGTCCTCCTCAACCTGCTGCTAGTTCTGTGTATGGTCCTCCTCAACCTGCTGCTGGTTCTATGTATGGTCCTCCTCAACCTGCTGCTGGGTCTATGTATGGTCCTCCTCAACCTGCTGCTGGTTCTATGTATGGTCCTCCTCAACCTGCTGCTAGTTCTATGTATGGTCCTCCTCAACCTGCTGCTAGTTCTATGTATTGTCCTCCTCAACCTGCTGCTAGTTCTATGTATGGTCCTCCTCAACCTGCTGCTAGTTCTATGTATGGTCCTCCTCAACCTGCTGCTAGTTCTATGTATGGTCCTCCTCAGCCTGCTGCTAGTTCTATGTATGGTCCTCTTCAACCTGCTGCTAGTTCTATGTATGGTCCTCCTCAACCTGCTGCTGGTTCTATATATGGTCCTCCTCAACCTGCTGCTGGTTCTATGTATGGTCCTCCTCAACCTGCTGCTGGTTCTATGTATGGTCCTCCTCAACCTGCTGCTGGTTCTATGTATGGTCCTCCTCAACCTGTTGCTGGTTCTATGTATGGTCCTCCTCAACCTGCTGCTGGCTCTATGTATGGTCCTCCTCAACCTTCTGCTGATTCTGTTTATGGTCCTCCTCAACCTGCTGCTGGTTCTATGTATGATCCTCCTCAACCTGCTGCTGGTTCTATGTATGGTCCTCCTCAACCTGCTGCTGGTTATATGTATGATCCTCCTCAACTTGCTGCTGGTTCTATGTATGATCCTCCTCTACCTGCTGCTGGTTCTACGTATGGTCTTCCTTAACCTGCTGCTGGTTCTATGTATGGTCCTCCCCAACCTGCTGCTGGTTCTGTGTATGGTCTTCCTCAACCTGCTGCTGGTTCTATGTATAGTTCTCCTCAACCTGCTGTCGGTTCTATGTATGGTCCTCCTCAACCTGCTGCTGGTTCTTTTTATGGTCCTTAAATATATGGTCCTCCTCAACCTGCTGCTGGTTATATGTATGATCCTCCTCAACTTGCTGCTGGTTCTATGTATGATTTTCCTCTACCTGCTGCTGGTTCTACGTATGGTCTTCCTTAACCTGCTGCTGGTTCTATGTATGGTCCTCCCCAACCTGCTGCTGGTTCTGTGTATGGTCTTCCTCAACCTGCTGCTGGTTCTATGTATGGTCCTCCTCAACCTGCTGCTGGTTCTATGTATGGTCTTCCTCAACCTGCTGCTGGTTCTATGTATGGTCCTCCTCAACCTGCTGCTGGTTCTATGTATGGTCTTCCTCAACCTGCTGCTGGTTCTATGTATGGTCTTCCTCAACCTGCTGCTGGTTATATGTATGGTCTTCCTCAACCTGCTGCTGGTTCTATGTATGGTCTTCCTCAACCTGCTGCTGGTTCTATGTATGGTCTTCCTCAACCTGCTGCTGGTTCTATGTATGGTCCTCCTCAACCTGCTGCTGGTTCTATGTATGGTCTTCCTCAACCTGCTGCTGGTTCTGTGTATGGTCTTCCTCAGCCTGCTGCTGGTTCTATGTATGGTCTTCCTCAACCTGCTGCTGGTTCTATGTATGGTCTTCCTCAACCTGCTGCTGGTTCTATGTATGGTCCTCCTCAACCTGCTGCTGGTTCTATGTATGGTCTTCCTCAACCTGCTGCTGGTTCTATGTATGGTCTTCCTCAACCTGCTGCTGGTTCTATGTATGGTCTTCCTCAACCTGCTGCTGGGTCTATGTATGGTCTTCCTCAACCTGCTGCTGGTTCTATGTATGGTCTTCCTCAGCCTGCTGCTGGTTCTATGTATGGTCTTCCTCAACCTGCTGCTGGTTCTATGTATGGTCTTCCTCAACCTGCTGCTGGTTCTATGTATGGTCTTCCTCAACCTGCTGCTGGGTCTATGTATGGTCTTCCTCAACCTGCTGCTGGTTCTATGTATAGTCTTCCTCAACCTGCTGCTGGTTCTATGTATGGTCTTCCTCAACCTGCTGCTGGGTCTATGTATGGTCTTCCTCAACCTGCTGCTGGTTCTATGTATGGTCTTCCTCAACCTGTTGCTGGGTCTATGTTTGGTCTTCCTCAACCTGCTGCTGGTTCTATGTATGGTCCTCGTCAACCTGCTGCTGGTTCTATGTATGGTCTTCCTCAACCTGCTGCTGGTTCTATGTATGGTCTTCCTCACCCTGCTGCTGGTTCTATGTATGGTCTTCCTCAACCTGCTGCTGGTTCTATGTATGGTCTTTCTCAACCTGCTGCTGGTTCTATGTATGGTCTTCCTCAACCTGCTGCTGGTTCTATGTAAAGTCTTCCTCAACCTGCTGCTGGTTCTATGTATGGTCTTCCTCAACCTGCTGCTGGTTCTATGTATGGTCTTCCTCAACCTGCTGCTGGTTCTATGTATGGTCTTCCTCAACCTGCTGCTGGTTCTATGTATGGTCTTCCTCAACCTGCTGCTGGTTCTATGTGAGGTCTTCCTCAACCTGCTGCTGGTTCTATGTATGGTCTTCCTCAACCTGCTGCTGGTTCTATGTATGGTCTTCCTCAACCTGCTGCTGGTTCTATGTATGGTCTTCCTCAACCTGCTGCTGGTTCTATGTATGGTCTTCCTCAACCTGCTGCTGGTTCTATGTAAGGTCTTCCTCAACCTGCTGCTGGTTCTATGTATGGTCTTCCTCAACCTGCTGCTGGTTCTATGTATGGTCTTCCTCAACCTGCTGCTGGGTCTATGTATGGTCTTCCTCAACCTGCTGCTGGTTCTATGTATGGTCTTCCTCAACCTGTTGCTGGGTCTATGTTTGGTCTTCCTCAACCTGCTGCTGGTTCTATGTATGGTCCTCGTCAACCTGCTGCTGGTTCTATGTATGGTCTTCCTCAACCTGCTGCTGGTTCTATGTATGGTCTTCCTCACCCTGCTGCTGGTTCTATGTATGGTCTTCCTCAACCTGCTGCTGGTTCTATGTATGGTCTTTCTCAACCTGCTGCTGGTTCTATGTATGGTCTTCCTCAACCTGCTGCTGGTTCTATGTAAGGTCTTCCTCAACCTGCTGCTGGTTCTATGTATGGTCTTCCTCAACCTGCTGCTGGTTCTGTGTATGGTCTTCCTCAACCTGCTGCTGGTTCTATGTATGGTCTTCCTCAATCTGCTGCTGGTTCTATGTATGGTCTTCCTCAACCTGCTGCTGGTTCTATGTAAGGTCTTCCTCAACCTGCTGCTGGTTCTATGTATGGTCTTCCTCAACCTGCTGCTGGTTCTATGTATGGTTTTCCTCAACCTGCTGCTGGTTCTATGTATGGTCTTCCTCAACCTGCTGCTGGTTCTATGTATGGTCTTCCTCAACCTGCTGCTGGTTCTATGTAAGGTCTTCCTCAACCTGCTGCTGGTTCTATGTATGGTCTTCCTCAACCTGCTGCTGGTTCTATGTGTGGTCTTCCTCAACCTGCTGCTGGTTCTATGTATGGTTCTCAACGTACTTTACCTTTATTACACTAAATAAATTCTCTTTAAAGTTCATTAGTCTCACTCGCTGCTCAGCTTCCGTACTTGTGTCTCGTTCTGGTCTCGCGTTGTGTCGAATATGTGTCTCGATCTTCCTTGACAGTACATATAAGTATCTTTTGTACTGTAATCATGTCTCCCTCAAGTGTCTTTGCTTGGTTATATGTCAGATTTAGCTCTTTTAGCGCTTCTTCTAAGTTCGCGTCTTTTATCTCCTGGGTCCTCTTCTGACTAATAGCTTAACTTCTCAGTTTTTTTGTCTTTTCTATTTTCGTTTGATTTTTGCAAAGCAGTTTCATTTACCAATGTTCCACATATCGATGATACTCGTATTAAAAAAATAGGTAATGGTTTGGTTTTTAAGTGCAAAGTTAGTATTGAACTCCAGCAGCTATTTTTCAGTTCGTTTCTGATTTCCAAAGTGTATGTTTAAGTATTCATGTATTTTGTAAACCCAGTTGTGTTTGGAAAAGTCGAGGCATAGCTCCTAGCCCTCGCTTCCTAACTACTATCGACCTGTTTTCGATATTGTCTTGTAGTGTCCGATCGTATCTACTTTGAAACTATGTATGGAACCTGTCTCCACCACTTCTTCGAGATCATTCTACTTCCTGAGCACCCTGAGACTGAATAAATACTTTCTGATATTCCTATGGCTTATCCATGTCTTGAGCTTCCAGCTGTGCCCTTGAGTACTTGTTTCTCGTCCATGTCTGTTTTATCAATTTCTTCAAGTATTTTGTATATTATCACGTCTCTTTCTTCTGTTCCCCTATCTCCAGTTCACTTCCGTTAGCCTCTCCCAGTATATCTCTTCTCTCTGTAACAAGTCTCGTTGCAAACTTCTGAATTTTCTTCTTTAAATGTTTTTTTTTTCTGGTGTGGGTTCCATACTGGTGCTGCATACTGCAAAATGTGCTTAATATATGTTTTATAAACGTTCCGGAATGATTGCTGGGATTTTCTAGATGAGCATTGGCTGCTGATGTTATTCAGTTAATCCGAGCCTCTGGTGATACTAGGTACTGTGCTCACCTTGATATGTTTCTCTTTGAGAGAAGTCTGCGCCCTCTGTCTCCCAAGTTTGTGCTAGTTTCCTGTGTTCCAGTCTTCCTCAATCTTAATAACCTTTCAATTGCTAGAGTTGAATTCAAGCAACTACTTATCTGGCCAATCTTGTAGTTTGTTGAGATCCATTTGTAGCCTTTCCATGTCCTTATCAGTTTTTATTCTCCTCGTTAGTTTTACATCATCAAATAGGAATACTTCTGGTTCATTTCTATCTGGTACGTCATTCACATGAACCAGAATAAGTACTGGGCCTGGTGCTGATCCTTGCGGAACCCCACTTTTTAGTCTTCCTGATTCTGACGTCTGTTCCCTGACAATCATTTTTTACGTAATTCTCCTAAGATACTCTTTCATCCACCATATTACGTTTCCCGTGATTCCTGCCTGCACCTCAGGGTTTTACTTTAGTCTCTTGTGAGGTAATGTATCAAATACCTTCTTGTACTCTTAGGAAAATACAATGTATCCATCCCTGTTATGTCTTCCAGTTGTCACTGTGTGTGCGTGCGTGCGTGCGAGCTCTGACCTACCTACTCATCTGTATGTGGTTGAATAGGCCGAATATCAGCTCCTGACCCCGCCTCTCCGCTGATCACAACTGTGTTCGCTTTCTCCTGGCTTCTTGAGCCCTAATCACAACTCTGTTTCTGTTTGTATCTCTACCTTTCCCCCGTCCAGGTCGTGCCACCTCCTTCCCCATTTACATTCTTATATCTTTTCATGATGTGTGGTCATCATATCTATTTTTCCTCCATTAACCGACACTAACGTTTTGTTTCCAATCTTTGTAACGTGTTTCTTACCTGACACTTTTGCTCACTGTTAATATTTTAACCTAACCTAACCTACATTGCAATAATTTTTTTTTTCACTAATTTTCCGGTAACGCATAAGAATTTCTTACTACACTCTTTATAATATTCAGGTAAGATAACAAAAAGGTCTGGAAGTAATCAATGTTATAAAAAATAACTTATATACATCAATATGTCTTTTTATCGCTTTCTTCCATTTTCATTACACGTCACTTGTCAACACTAAATTTCATTATCCATTTATCACTTCACTTGCTCAATCTATATTCTCTTCATATTTTGAGACAAGAATTTACTCATTCTGATGCCTTATTTTGCTTAGGGTTCTCGCGTTACCTGAAAACCTTTTCCTATTGAAAAATCTAGTAAATCTTTAACTAGACTGAAATCATTACTGACAGGTACTAAGGCTTGATAACACCTACCAGGTAACACCTACCAGGTAACACCTACCAGGTAACACTTTCCCTCGAGGACATCAAACTGTTTTCTTTTACTCTAGAATCCTTAACTATTTTTTAATATCTTGCCATTTATTCCGTCTATAATTTCTTCTTTCAACATTAGTCTTCGATAAGGAATTCGATCATTTATATATTTTTTGTGAATATCAAATAAATGTAATATGTCCACCTCCTTGCCTATGTTAACTCTGACTGTTGCAACAGGAAAATGACGAGTGAAAATGTCAGAGGAACTGAGAGCGACACTTTAAGAGTTAACAGATAATGTAAATAAGTATATCAGACAACTCTTAAAGGATGAAACAAAACAAGGAAGAGAGAGTCATGGGTTAAGTTGAGAGAGTGAGATCAGTGGAGGTTGAAGTGGGATCAGTGGAGGTTGAAGTGGGGTCAGTGGAGGTTGAAGTGGGGTCAGTGGAGGTTGAAGTGGGATCAGTGGAGGTTGAAGTGGGATCAGTGGAAGTTGAAGTGGGATCAGTGGAGGTTGAAGTGGGGTCAGTGGAGGTTGAAGTGGGGTCAGTGGAGGTTGATGTGGGGTCAGTGGAGGTTGAAGTGGGATCAGTGGAGGTTGAAGTGGGGTCAGTGGAGGTTGATGTGGGGTCAGTGGAGGTTGAAGTGGGGTCAGTGGAGGTTGAAGTGGGATCAGTGGAGGTTGAAGTGGGGTCAGTGGAGGTTGAAGTGGGATCAGTGGAGGTTGAAGTAGAATCAGTGGAGGTTGAAGTGGGGTCAGTGGAGGTTGAAGTGGGATCAGTGGAGGTTGAAGTGGGGTCAGTGGAGGTTGAAGTGGGGTCAGTGGAGGTTGAAGTGGGATCAGTGGAGGTTGAAGTGGGGTCAGTGGAGGTTGAAGTGGGATCAGTGGAGGTTGAAGTGGGGTCAGTGGAGGTTGAAGTGGGATCAGTGGAGGTTGAAGTGGGGTCAGTGGAGGTTGAAGTGGGATCAGTGGAGGTTGAAGTGGGATCAGTGGAGGTTGAAGTGGGATCAGTGGAGGTTGAAGTGGGGTCAGTGGAGGTTGAAGTGGGATCAGTGGAGGTTGATGTGGGGTCAGTGGAGGTTGATGTGGGGTCAGTGGAGGTTGAAGTGGGATCAGTGGAGGTTGAAGTGGGATCAGTGGAAGTTGAAGTGGGATCAGTGGAGGTTGAAGTGGGGTCAGTGGAGGTTGAAGTGGGATCAGTGGAGGTTGAAGTGGGATCAGTGGAGGTTGAAGTGGGATCAGTGGAGGTTGAAGTGGGATCAGTGGAGGTTGAAGTGGGATCAGTGGAGGTTGAAGTGGGATCAGTGGAGGTTGAAGTGGGATCAGTGGAGGTTGAAGTGGGGTCAGTGGAGGTTGAAGTGGGGTCAGTGGAGGTTGAAGTGGGGTCAGTGGAGGTTGAAGTGGGATCAGTGGAGGTTGAAGTGGGGTCAGTGGAAGTTGAAGTGGGATCAGTGGAGGTTGATGTGGGGTCAGTGGAGGTTGATGTGGGGTCAGTGGAGGTTGAAGTGGGATCAGTGGAGGTTGAAGTGGGATCAGTGGAAGTTGAAGTGGGATCAGTGGAGGTTGAAGTGGGGTCAGTGGAGGTTGAAGTGGGATCAGTGGAGGTTGAAGTGGGATCAGTGGAGGTTGAAGTGGGATCAGTGGAGGTTGAAGTGGGGTCAGTGGAGGTTGAAGTGGGGTCAGTGGAGGTTGAAGTGGGGTCAGTGGAGGTTGAAGTGGGGTCAGTGGAGGTTGAAGTGGGATCAGTGGAGGTTGAAGTGGGGTCAGTGGAGGTTGAAGTGGGGTCAGTGGAGGTTGAAGTGGGATCAGTGGAGGTTGAAGTGGGATCAGTGGAGGTTGAAGTGGGATCAGTGGAGGTTGAAGTGGGGTCAGTGGAGGTTGAAGTGGGGTCAGTGGAGGTTGAAGTGGGGTCAGTGGAGGTTGAAGTGGGATCAGTGGAGGTTGAAGTGGGATCAGTGGAGGTTGAAGTGGGGTCAGTGGAGGTTGAAGTGGGATCAGTGGAAGTTGAAGTGGGATCAGTGGAGGTTGAAGTGGGATCAGTGGAGGTTAAAGTGGGGTCAGTGGAGGTTGAAGTGGGATCAGTGGAGGTTAAAGTGGGATCAGTGGAGGTTTAAGTGGGGTCAGTGGAGGTTGAAGTGGGATCAGTGGAGGTTAAAGTGGGGTCAGTGGAGGTTGAAGTGGGATCAGTGGAGGTTAAAGTGGGATCAGTGGAGGTTGAAGTGGGATCAGTGGAGGTTAAAGTGGGGTCAGTGGAGGTTAAAGTGGGGTCAGTGGAGGTTAAAGTGGGGTCAGTGGAGGTTAAAGTGGGGTCAGTGGAGGTTAAAGTGGGATCAGTGGAGGTTAAAGTGGGGTCAGTGGAGGTTAAAGTGGGGTCAGTGGAGGTTAAAGTGGGGTCAGTGGAGGTTAAAGTGGGGTCAGTGGAGGTTAAAGTGGGGTCAGTGGAGGTTAAAGTGGGGTCAGTGGAGGTTAAAGTGGGGTCAGTGGAGGTTGAAGTGGGGTCAGTGGAGGTTGAAGTGGGGTCAGTGGAGGTTGAAGTGGGGTCAGTGGAGGTTGAAGTGGGGTCAGTGGAGGTTGAAGTTACACTGAAAGACACCACAGACAGCTAGCTTCTTATAATCATTATGGAGCTTCAGGATCCTAGCAAAGAACACTTCATTATGGTGCTCCAGGATATGAGCAAGGAACACTTCATAATGGTGTTCCAGGATCCTAGCATGGAGCATTCTAGTAGAGGAACACTTCATAATGGTGTTCCAGGATCCTTCCATGGAGCATTCTAGTAGAGGAACACTTCATAATGGTGTTCCAGGATCCTAGCATGGAGCACTCTAGTAGAGGAACACTTCATAATGGTGTTCCAGGATCCTTCCATGGAGCATTCTAGTAGAGGAACACTTCATAATGGTGTTCCAGGATCCTGCCATGAAGCTCTAGTAGAGGAACACTTCATAATGGTGTTCCAGGATCCTGGCATGGAGCTCTAGTAGAGGAACACTTCATAATGGTGTTCCAGGATCCTTCCATGGAGCATTCTAGTAGAGGAACACTTCATAATGGTGTTCCAGGATCCTTCCATGGAGCATTCTAGTAGAGGAACACTTCATAATGGTGTTCCAGGATCCTTCCATGGAGCATTCTAGTAGAGGAACACTTCATAATGGTGTTCCAGGATCCTTCCATGGAGCATTCTAGTAGAGGAACACTTCATAATGGTGTT
>NC_091314.1:24333596-24381096 GCF_038502225.1 Cherax quadricarinatus
AACATTATCCTTGTAACATTATCCTTGTAACATTATCCTTGTAACATTATCCTTGTAACATTATCCTTGTAACATTATCCTTGTAACATTATCCTTGTAACATTATCCTTGTAACATTATCCTTGTAACATTATCCTTGTAACATTATCCTTGTAACATTATCCTTGTAACATTATCCTTGTAACATTATCCTTGTAACATTATCCTTGTAACATTATCCTTGTAACATTATCCTTGTAACATTATCCTTGTAACATTATCCTTGTAACATTATCCTTGTAACATTATCCTTGTAACATTATCCTTGTAACATTATCCTTGTAACATTATCCTTGTAACATTATCCTTGTAACATTATCCTTGGCCTTTACGATGGTCAGTCTCTTGCCTTCCTAGACGATTTGTCTTAAAAATTTTATGTCGTAATCATGTCTTCCCTCACAATTCTCTCTTTGGGGGTTGCCAGGTTCAGTTCCTAGTCGCTCTTCATATATTGCAAATTTGTTAGCTCAGGGACAAGTCTTATTGCAAATCTTTGTACCTTGTCAAGTTTTTCATATGGTTGACTGTATATTTTCTCTCATATGCCGCTGAGGTTATAAGATTTGCATGTACCTTTGTAGTATATTTGGCGTGATATTTGATTCTCAGATAAATTTCTTTTATTGGTATGTACAGGTTCTCTCCCCTCCCCTATTATTAGGGTATACTTCACGTCTAGTATACCTTCTCCCTTCTCAATACCCGTGGTATTTTATTTACTCAGGTAACCACTTTTCTCACCACCATTTTTTTTACGGAAAAATCACCCTGGAATTTGCTTCTGTCCTCCCATGGTTTTATCCCTCTCAATAGTTTTACATCAGGAAACACGTACACTTGAGATTTTATCTCTCCTTGAACATAATTCAGATGCAGTAGCGGCCGTTCTGGAAAACTCGCGCACTGGACGACTTTTCCCCTTTCCTCCTGCCTTTTCCAGTTGTGGATTACTTTTTTTTTAGTGAAGCATGGCATCAAGAACTTCCTTGCAGCTAAGGGAAATACAGTCTACCTAGTCCTACCTTTATTTTGTTTTCCTCACTCTATCTTAGAACTTCAGTAGATTTGTGAGGCAGGATTTTACATTCTTAAATCCATTCTGAATTTCCCTTGGCAAATCCTACACTCTTCTGGTGCTCTATTAGTCTTCTCATAACGGTTTTTTTTCTGTTTTAATATATTAGATATTTATCAGACGTATATTAGACATTATCGATTTCGGCATGTGCTATTTAATACCTTCTGTACTCACCAAGTTGTGTTCGCAGAGGTCAGTACAGTTTCTGGCCCCGCGTCTTGGGTTGACATGATCGAACTCTGCTGGATTCTGGTCTCCCGGAATAAGTCATACTTATTCAAGTTTTGAGTGGAGAGTAGCTTCATCACATCTTCATTCTCATTCTACTTTTAGTCACGACTGAAGAAGTACTTATCTGTGCCTATAGTTTCCTTTTGTAGTCTGTGGTCTTTGGTTCCTGGCTCTCGAGTAACCTGTCTTTGTTTAACTTGTTGTTGCCCCTCTTATTAGGGAGTTTATAAGTTGTAATTATATCAGAGTATGTTCTCTCTCCCACTCCCTTATGCAGGATCATCAGATTTACCTCCTAGTGTCTCTCCGCTTAACCATTCCGCTCAGTTATGGGACAAGTCTTGTTGAGAACCTTTGGACCACATTTAGCTTTTACATAAGGCTTGAGTAGACTGAGGCTTCATGCTTGGGGTTGAGTATTTCATGATACGCTTTTCATATTTTGTGCATATTCTAAGATTAGCTGGTCGCGCGCGTGCACTTTTTTTTTTTTTGTGTGTGTGTGCACGCTAATATGCAATGCGTGCTTGCATGCACTCGTCTTGCCCTAACAGGTGTGTGGATGTAGGTTTGTGGTGCGTCGTGGTGAGAGTCAGAGGCGGCGTGTTCTTCCATGTTGTTTCGTGGTGAATCAGTATGGATTCCCGGGACGCAAAGGTTACTTAGTGTATAATTCAGACTGGCTTAACGTGGCCTGCTGTTGCTGCTGCTGCTGCTGCTGCTACCAACCTCAACCACCAATATTCCAGGATTTTAAAGTAGACCAATCCAGCGATTGTGAGGCCTTCTTCCCCACCCCGCCTCACCCCGCCTCACCCCGCCCTGCCTCGCCTCGCCTTACACCGCCTCACCCCGCTCCGCCAGGCCTCGCCGCACCCCTCCAGGCCTCGCCCCGCCCCCGCCCTGCTTCGCCTCGCAAGGCCTCGCCCCGCCACGCCAGGCTTCGCTTCTCCCTGGCTCCTCTTTCCCGCCAGGCTTCGCCCCGCCCCGCATCACAGCATTCCACTTGCTGGCATCACACCATAAAGCACTGCTTCGCACCGTCCTATCCGGCCAGTTCCCCCATCGCATCACCGCCCCGCCCCGCCCCTTCCCTCCCCACCCTATCCCTACTAACCCTTCTCCCACCCTCCGAAGCCCACCTCATAACACTCCGCACAGCATTTCCTTCCATCGCCCCGTCACACCCCACCCCACCCAGCCTTCCCAAGCCACTCCCCGCCCATCCCCGCATCACCTAACTCTGCCCCGCACGGCCCATCACCTCCACCTTAGCCCTGTTTCCACCTCCCGCCCCACGAAGGTCGCACGTTATAAATCACTCCGTCATTGGGCGAGCAGCATTTAACACTCTAAGTGAAGGGTTACAGCAGCTCACCATAACAACTCTAAGTCGGCTTACACTCAGACTATTCCAATGAGCAGTAAAAGCGTGTTAAACCTCATGTAAACTTGAGTCCGCTTTAAAGGTCAACACCAAGAGTTAGTACCATGATAGACACCGTGTGTGACGTGCTAGTGAAGTGGGGAGAGTGATGTAGACCATGATAGACACCGTGTGTGACGCACTAGTGAAGTGGGGAGAGTGATGTAGACCATGATAGACACCGTGTGTGATGCACTAGTGAAGTGGGGAGAGTGATGTAGACCATGATAGACACCGTGTGTGACGCACTAGTGAAGTGGGGAGAGTGATGTAGACCATGATTAGAATTATAGAACACAGTAATGATAATTGGGATCACGTTGAATTGTGGTGAAATGATGATGGTTGATACTGATTGGGATGTTCATAGATGCAAATGTATATAGATGGCAAATGATGTATAGACAGTGATGTTGATAGTGATGATAGCTGATAGTGATTAGGTTAATAGTGACAACGATAATGATATTAATTAATAATTGCACTGATTACAGCAGTATTCACAATAATAATAATAATAATAATAATAATAATAATAAATAATGATAATAGTAATAATAATTATAATAAACATTAATAATAATAATAATTAATAATAAATAATAATAATAATTAATAAACAATAATAATAATAATAATAATAATAATAATAATAATAATAATAATAATAATAATAATGTTAGATCGTGGCAGAAAACTAGTGCGATGTAGTATCCCAACTTTAATATTGCTCAACTTTTAGTCGCCAGAGACGAGTTGTCATTTTCCTGGAGAAAGTTACTAGAATGTTTGATAAAGACTGTTTTTGTAATTTTTTAATGGACCTTGAGTGACCTTATGCAGCTGTGTCTAAGTGTCCTTGATGTGACCTTTGTGTCTGATAAGGAGAGAACTCGTACAGAATTATTATGTTGACACATATGTGGGACTGTTATGTGACATTGTGTAACCTGTAATTTAGAAGTGATTGAGGTTGTGGTGGTGGTGGCAGTGGTGGTGGTAGTTGTTGGGGTAATGGTAGTGGTAGAGGGGGGTAGTGGTGGTGGTAGTTGAGGTAGTGGTGGTGGTGGTAGTAGTTGGAGTAGTGGTGGTGGTGGTAGAGGAGGTAGTGGTGGTAGTAGTGGTGGTGGTAGTAGTTGGGGTAGTGGTGGTGGTAGCAGTGGTGGTGGTGGTAGGGGTAGTAGTGGTGGTGGTAGTAGTAGGGGTAGTAGTGGTGGTGGTAGTAGTGATGGTGGTGGTGGTAATAGAAGGGGTAGTGGTGGTGGTGGTGGTGGTAGTAGTAGTAGTAGTTAGATGGGGGCTTAGAAACTTTTTTCTAATTAGACCTTTTTTGAGATAAACGAAATGTGTGGTGGTGGTGGAAGCAGTGGTGGTAGTTGTGGTGGTAGTAGTGGTGGTGATTGTGGTGGTAGTAGTGGTGGTGGTGGCAGTAGTGGTGGTGGTGGTTGTGGTGGTGGTAGTAGTGGTAGCTATAGTGGTGTTGACGACGTTAGTTGGGTTCTGAGGAACTCTCTTCTTTTTCTAATTGGGCCTTTTTTGGGGATAAATGAAATATGTGGTAGTGGTGGTGGTGGTGGTGGTGGTGGTGGTGGTGGTGGTGGTGGTGGTGGTGGGGGTAGTGGTAGTGGTGGTGGGGGTAGTGGTGGTGGGGGGTGGTGGTGGTGGTAGTGGTAGTGGTGGTGGGGCAGTGTTAGTGCGGCGGCACGATCTCTAATCGACTCCCGCTGGAAATAATTACTGGATACCGATACACACATGTTGTAAGTACACACTGCAGGGATTAATATGCATGAGTCTAGCTCCACACACACACACATACACACACCCATGGAAAGACAGATAGCGTTTTGTGTGTGTGCGTGTGTGTGTGTGTGTAAGAGAGAGAGAGAGAGAGAGGACCTTTATGTAAGGATTACCACTCTTCCTACAGGGTGCCTGCATGACTAAGAACCCAACATCTGTTCCAGCATAAATTGATTTTCGATCAATAATGTAACCTACCGACACCTCACCCAACCAAAGTTAGACATGAAATTTGCTCTTAAGACAAAATGGCTAAAAATCTGTGGCAAAACTTAATAAAGAAGACGGGCCGTGTTAGAAGTATCATCTAAATGTAATATAAACAGTGTATGGTGAGACTTGTCCACAAATATAATAAATAAGATAGAGTGTACGGTGGAAATTTCGCTTTAAACAGAGCGATTTAGAGCTCTAGTTAGAGCCAAGTGTTGCACATGTGTCTTGCTCATCGTGATGGTATTATACATTACATCTAATGACGGCAGTTGTTATGTTTCCGAAAATCGTAAGATCAAGGTCAGGCCCAGAAATAGACGGGAAAGTACGGGAAGGATCCGGTGTAGCTCGCACACCCAGACAACGAACACCAGGAAATTTCTCTTTTCTGCAGAATTTTCGTTCCTAGATTTTTCTTTCTCGTGGTGTGTGGTTATTTAGAAGCAAGTGTTTGTTTTGGTGTTCATCATCATCATCATTATCATCATTATCATCATCATCATCATCATCATCTTGTAATACATTTCGATGTCAATAGCTAGTTGATCTAATGATAGTAATTGACAAAAAATAATAAAAATAGGAACAAGTAATTAGCAATCAAGCAGGTAAACATAGCCAAGAATATTGCTTTATTGATAGATTTCTATGAGAGAAATCTGCGTAGTTTATTCGCCTTGTTCTAAAATATCGTCTGCATTGTTGGTCTTTATGTTTGAGGAAGAATACCAGCAACAGTGTGTGAATCTGTGGCAACAGCTCATAAGTAATGATAAAATGACAAAACAACTGAAGAGTCTTTGATATCAGAGGTACGCCACGTTTCGTTCTCATGTTGTGAAACGTTTTTTTCAAGTGAATCTTAAGAAAGTTCACTACATGTGAACAAAGCTTCGCGTATCTCTAATAATACAAGTTCTCCTGTCTTCAGTTTTTTTTATCTAACAAACGAGTTTCCATCATTGAACAACGAGGATACATAGACTAGGAATTATATCATAGAAGTTTAGAAGACTTAAAAACGTTCTTGCAATACAAAGAGTTTAAATTATTCTCACAGGGCTTGACAGTCTTCTTTCACTATTCTAATATTGTTTACTCAGACAACACAGACATACTTTTAACATTTGTAATGAACGATTTAAGTCGAATGAATTTATTTTTTTAACAACTGTACGTTTATACAATAGAATTCCAGAAGAATGTTTATTAATGTTTATTACCTCTATACGTTAAAAAAATAGGCTGAGCAAATCATTTTTGTCACATAAGTGGCGTGGACCTCGTTTAGGCCTAATAGTTTTGTTGCTTATCTTCACCATTAACATATTTTCTTTGTATCCCTTTATCATCAGTAGCATTTTCTTTTATTTCCACGCTTCATTATCAACTATTCCCCTTCAAGTGGTGTGGGAAGAAAAGTTAACAACATTGTGGAAAATTGCATTTATCTGAATGTATTATTATGTACATAACAGTAAATGAACAAAAATAATTATTATTTATCAGTTAGACAAGTAGGAATTTGGGACACGTAGGTCGCAAAAAATGTCCCCCTTCGATACCTACCACTGTCATATCCACAAGTTGCTCTGGACCTATTAATTATAAAAGAAATATACATACACCAGGAATGCTGGTAAATATATAAATTTGTGGACTGTATATTAAAAACAATAAATGATTATATATATATATATATATATATATATATATATATATATATATATATATATATATATATATATCTATATATATATATATATATATACATTTATACAACAGGAGAATATATCTTAATCATAACACTCACCAATTTGACTGGAGATTAATGTGTATCATACTCAGAAAACCTCTCTGTCTATCTATGAAAATAACACTGGCCAGAGTTAAACATAACAGACTTATCTGAGGTTCCTGGAACTGTCTTGTCCAGTATCCTGATATCTCAAGTTATGCAGGAATGCACATCCAACAATTTCGCCTCCTATTTGAGAGGTGTCAACCCAATTTTAACCTCTAGAGCACGAAAAATTCTTCCCATTATACACTACCGTTAGTGTCCAATTCAAACAAAATGGCGACTTTCCTTCTGCGCAGGCGCAGAAAATTTCCCATTTTTTATGACAAATATTATTAAATACAGTATGGCCATCTATTTACATATAACTACTGTATTTCTGGAAAATATATACAGTATTTTCCACAAACATCTTGTTCTGCTGAACACTGTCCCTCGGGAGAAATTCACTGACCGTCCATCATCACACTCGTCCACACAAAGGCCAACTAAGTTTATGTGTGTGTGTGTGTGTCCGCTGCCAAACATTTACTGAGCTATTGGGCACCCGCTGTGGGGTGTGTACTCACTGAGCTGTACTCACAGTGTCGTCTGTGCGAGTCGAGTATCAGCTCCTGGCCCAGCCTTTGAACTTTCAATCAACTAGCGCTGTTGTTGTCATGGGCGGATGGGTGTTTTTTGTTGTTGTTGGTATTAGTGTTGGTGTTTGTCTTGGTACTGATGTTGGCATTAGTGTTGGTGTGGTGTTGGTATCGGTGTTAGTATTATTGTTGGTGCTTATTTCGGTATTGGTGTTGGAACTGATATTGTTTTCCATCACCACAGCTTGGATGTTCATGATTATGTTCACAAGCTTTGAGAGTAAACATAAGCAGCTGCAAACAAATCCAAAGGTAACCACCAGCTTTGGACATAGTCATTGACTGTATGTTCCTCACGGGAAAAGAGGCTTGATCCTCCGTCTGCTGAGCACAAGATAGACGCACTTTCTATTTGTACTCACGTATATGCCCAAAATTATACAGCCATTCAACCTGATTGAACGAGGGGGAAGAATATTTTTTTGACTGTCTCTACAAAGGAAATACAAAGTAAATGAATTGGTAACAAAACGAGAACTCAGTGGTCCTCAGTGCTGTGATGTTTATGCTGAGTTCTTGGTGAACACAACGACGGTTGTACAGAGTTAGATAACGCAACGTAATTTTAAGTTCAGTTTTATGAAAATCTTTGTTAGAACTTGATCCTCCTCACAGGCATTGGTTTGCTAAAGTTTTTTTTTTTTTTTGATATCATATAATTCTCTTGCTGGTGTTAGAAAAAGGTTATAGGTGCTAGCGCAGTGTTATTAGTGTTAGATTTTCTTAAATTTTTGATCAACAAACAAAGAGAGATAGTAGAGGGCAACGAGTGACTAGCTCCCTTAAGGTTTACTATACAAATAGTAGGAGTCTAAGAAATAAGATAGATGAGCTAAGATTACTTGCAAGTGTAGGTAATATAGATATCATTGGTATAACAGAGACCTGGTTCAACTTGAAAGATAAAGAAATGCCTTCTGAATGCAACGTAATGGGTTATAAAGTATTCCACACTGATAGGGTCAACAGGAAGGGTGGTGGTGTGGCGATGTATGTCAGAGAAAATTTAAATTGTTGTCTTAGACATGATATAAGATTAGAAACATCGAACACAGAATCTGTTTGGCTACAGTTTCTCGAGGGACGTGACAAATTAATTTTGGGTGTGATTTATAGGGCCCAAACCTTGATAGGGAGGGCAGTAAGCTGTTATGGGATGAATTCATAAGGCATCTAGATATGAAAATGTGATAATGGGAGATTTTAACCTTAGACAAATTGATTGGAACAATATGATAGGAAATCTTGAGTCTAGTGACTTTCTTGATACGGTTCAGGATTGCTTTTTAGAACAAGTTGTGACAGAACCAACTAGAGGAAACAATCTGCTTGACTTGGTTCTTGCCAACAAAGATTCACTAATTAATAATCTTGAGGTTAATGATGAGCTTGGGGAAAGTGATCACAAATCACTTAGTTTCAATGTATCATGGAATTACCCAGATAACTGCAATCAAATCTCTGTCCCAGATTTTCGCTTGGCCGACTTCATGGGACTGAAAAATTACCTGGGTGGGATAAATTGGGATGTCCTGACTATGAGTCAGGTAGGTGATCTTGGTTGCCAATATGACGTTTTTCAGTGCATAGTTCTAGCTGCCCAGACAACTTTTGTTCCGAGTAGGGAAATCAGATCTAACAAAAATGATCCCAAGTGGATGAACAATAGATTAAAACATCTCATTGGTCAGAAGAGAGACATATATAGGCGTATCAAAAGAGGGGATGGGCAGTTAAGAAATCAATATATTCAATTAAAGAGAGAAATAGAGAAAGGAATAAGAAAAGCAAAAAGGGATTATGAGGCTAAGGTCGCAAGGGATTCAAAGACTAATCCAAAAGGGTTCTTTCAGGTATACAGAAGTAAGATTAGGGACAAGATTGGCCCACTTAAGAATAACTCTGGTCAGATCACTGACAGTAATAAGGATATGTGTGAAATTCTAAATACCTACTTCCTCTCAGTTTTCGCCCAGGAAAATACTAGCGATATTCCTGAAATAATAGATTATGTAGAACAGGATGATAATAAACTATATACGATTGCAGTAACTAGTGACTTGGTCCTCAGACAAATAGAGAAACTAAAACCTAACAAATCCCCAGGCCCTGATGAAATGTAAAGAGGAACTTAGCATACCTTTGGCTAATCTTTTTAACATATCACTACAAACTGGCATAATGCCTGATAAGTGGAAAATGGTAAATGTAATACCTATTTACAAGGCAGGTGACAGGTCCTTGGCTTCGAACTATAGATCAATAAGCCTTACCTCCATAATGGGAAAATTTATGGAATCAATAATTGCCGAGGCAATTCGTAGCCATCTTGACAGGCACAGATTGATTAATGAATCTCAACACGGTTTTACAAAGGGGCGTTCCTATCTTACGAATTTACTAACTTTTTTCACTAAGGTGTTTGAGGAGGTGGATCATGGTAATGAATATGATATTGAGTATATGGACTTCAGTAAGGCTTTCGATAGAGTTCCACACCAGAGGCTGTTGAGGGAACTTAAGCCACACGGAATAGGAGGAGAAATTTTTTCCTGGGTAGAGGCATGGCTGACAAATAGACAGCAAAGAGTTTGCATAAATGGGGAGAAATCAGAATGGGGGCACGTCACAAGCGGTGTTCCTCAGGGGTCAGTGT
This sequence comes from Cherax quadricarinatus, assembly GCF_038502225.1. Taxonomy (NCBI): domain Eukaryota; kingdom Metazoa; phylum Arthropoda; class Malacostraca; order Decapoda; family Parastacidae; genus Cherax; species Cherax quadricarinatus. The sequence continues at coordinate 24,343,491 of NC_091314.1, forward strand.
TGGGCCCGTTGTTGTCCACAATTTACATAAAAGACATAGATGAGGGAATAAATAGCGACATAAGCAAATTTGCTGATGACACCAAAATAGGCCGTCCAATTCATTCTAATGAGGACACTAGAGCACTCCAGGATGATTTGAATAGACTGATGCAATGGTCGGAGAAGTGGCAGATGCAGTTTAATATTGACAAATGCAAAGTTCTAAATGTTGGACAGTTAAATAACCATGCCACATATAAACTAAATAATGTAAATCTGATTGCGAAAAGGATTTAGGAGTTCTGGTTAGCAGTAATCTAAAACCAAGACAACAGTGCATTAGTGTTCGCAATAAAGCTAACAGAATTCTTGGCTTCATATCTAGAAGTATAAATAATAGAAGTCCTCAGGTTGTTCTTCAACTCCGTATATCCTTGGTTAGGCCTCATTTAGACTATGCTGCTCAGTTCTGGTCACCGTATTACAGAATGGATATAAATGCTCTGGAAAACGTACAGAGGAGGATGACAAAGATGATCCCATGTATCAGAAATCTTCCCTATGAGGATAGACTGAGGGCCCCGAATCTGCACTCTCTCGAAAGGCATAGAATTAGGGGGGATATGATCGAGGTGTATAAATGGAAAACAGGAATAAATAAAGGGGATGTAAATAGCGTGCTGAAAATTTCCAGCCAAGACAGGACTCGCAGCAGTGGTTTCAAGTTGGAAAAATTCAGATTCAGGAAGGATGTAGGAAAGCACTGGTTTAGTAATAGAGTTGTGGATGAGTGGAACAAACTCCCGAGTACAGTTGTGTAGTTTTAAAAATAGGTTAGATAAATACATGAGTGGGTGTGGGTGGGTGTGAGTTGGTCCTGACTAGCTTGTGCTGCTGGGTCTGGTGCAGTGCTCCATCCTTGAGTGGAGGTGACCAGACTGGGTGGGTCATTGGGCTAATCCGGGGAGGGGGGGGTCATTGGTTTAATCCGCGTTGATGGACATGGACCTGCTCCGCATGGGTCAGTAGGCCTGTTGCAGTGTTCCGTCTTATATTCTTATGTTCTTATGTTGTTAGGTCTTCCTTATTAATGTTAAAATCTGCTCTTCTTGAGATGGATCTTCCGTAATAGTTTCACCATTTTTTATTAATACTAGATCCTTTCTCGTGTTGTGATGTGTTTTGCTTAGTGTTAAATCTTCCTCGGTGTCGTCTGATCCTTGGTTAATAGCGGTCTTAAATCTTCCCTCGTGGATTATTCTTCTGGTGTTGGAACCTCTGTAATGGCATCAGATCCTCAAGTGTCTATAGATACTGTTAGGAAAATGGACACAGATGCAACGATAAGTATCAGTTTGACGAAGCTCCTGGAGAACGAAACGTTGCCGCAATACAATATCATATTCATTACATCTGTGTCCATTTACGTAATATTTTGTCTGTAATTCTTCCTTTATTACTGTCTAAAAATACTCTTTTATACACTTTAAGATTTTCGATTTTGGCATTAGACTGCCTCCTGCTTCGAGGGATTGATGTCGTGAAACGCGGGAAAAGAGTGGGCATGGTGCCAGCACTACCCACGATGGTGATTACATCTTAATTAGAACCTTCACTCTGTACCATCCATCCCTCGCTTCCTGCGACACTAGTTCACTTGATTCCGGTCACTTCTCTCTCGTCTCCTTGGACTTTCTTTTTGCCATCGTCTTCTCTTACCTCTTTCATCCTTTCCCTTTCTGTTTTTCCCCTTTTGTTATTATTTTCCTTTGCATATTGGTGACATATTTTGCCATATTAAGCCTGTTGTGGTGATGGCAGGAGCAGCAGCAGCAGGAACACCAGCAACACCACCAGCATCACCAGCAACACCTCCCCAACAACACTCCCTTCCCCTGCTCGCTTCCCTCACTCTCTCTCATCCTCCAGCAAACACTTTCCAGCTGCTGCCTCTGTCCTGTTGACTTTTGTGTTGTGGTTCACGGCTGGTGCGTCAGTGTGTGCATGATCATGCATGATGCTGCGTTGCTGCGTCCTATTATGTGTCTGCATGATCATACATGATGCTGCGCTGCTGCGTCCCATCATGTGTCTGCATGATCATGCATGATTCTGCTGCTTCCTCCCCTCATCATGTGTCTGCATGATGCTGCGCCGCTGTATCCCATCATGTGTCTGCATGATCATGCATGATGCTGCGCTGCTGCATCCCATCATGTGTTTGCATGATCATGCATGATGCTTCGCTGCTGCATCCCATCATGTGTCTGCATGATCATGCATGATGCTGCGCTGCTACATCCCATCATGTGTCTGCATGATCATGCATGATGCTGAGCTGCTGCATCCCATCATGTGTCTGCATGATCATGCATGATGCTGCGCTGCTGCATCCCATCATGTGTATGCATGATCATGCATGATGCTGCGCTGCTGTATCCCATCATGTGTCTGCATGATCGTGCATGATGCTGCGCTGCTGCATCCCATCATGTGTCTGCATGATCATGCATGATGCTGCGCTGCTGCATCCCATCATGTGTCTGCATGATCATGCATGATGCTGCGCTGCTACATCCCATATGTGTCTGCATGATCATGCATGATGCTGCGCTGCTACATCTCATCATGTGTCTGCATGATCATGCATGATGCTGCGCTGCTACATCCCATCATGTGTCTGCATGATCATGCATGATGCTGCACTGCTACATCCCATCATGTGTCTGCATGATCATACATGATGCTGCGCTGCTACATCCCATCATGTGTCTGCATGATCATGCATGATGCTGCGCTGCTGCATCCCATCATGTGTCTGCATGATCATGCATGATGCTGCGCTGCTACATCCCATCATGTGTCTGCATGATCATGCATGATGCTGCGCTGCTACATCCCATCATGTGTCTGCATGATCATACATGATGCTGCGCTGCTACATCCCATCATGTGTCTGCATGATCATACATGATGCTGCGCTGCTGCATCCCATCATGTGTCTGCATGATCATGCATCACACTGGCTCTACAATGTACCAAGTATTAGTTCGTGCATAATACAGCTTCATCTCTTTCACACATTGCATTATAGTTCCCGTTATGATAGATTATTATTATTATTATTATTATTATTATTATTATTATTATTATTATTTATTGTTTTTGTTGTATTCATTGGGAGAGTAAATCTTGGCTAATAACTCAAGAGTATTAGACGCACTTAATTTGTTTTCAAACTGAAGTGGTAATTTCACAGATGTATTAGTCTGTAACTTGTTTTAAACCCATAACTTCAAAAACCGAAAAAAAAAAATTATGACAACTTCAATCTGAACACTCAGTTACGTATTTTGCAGGGATATAATTTATTGCAAACTCTAAACGTTTTATTATCAACATCGAAGGAAATTGAAAGTGCTTCAGTGATTTGTTGTCGGTGGTGCAATAAATTTGTACCAATGTTGATGTGTGTTTTGGGTACAACAGTCAGTAAATATTTTTAACGTTTTCTTAATAGTTTTATTTTTTGTGTGTGTTTTACTTGGTTAAAATGTTTCCTATTTGCTTTATTTTTTGGTTTTAATTGGTTCACTGTTTTTCTGGTCGCTTTATTTTTTGTTTTAACTGGTTTAATGTTTTTCTAGTTGATTTATATTTGGCTTTAATTGGTTTAATATTTTCCTAGTTGCTTTATATTTGATAAATTAGACACACGTGCAACACTTGGGTATCTTTATTGAGGAAACGTTTCGCCACACAGTGGCTTCATCAGTCCAATGTATTGGACTGATGAAGCCACTGTGTGGCGAAACGTTTCCTCAATAAAGATACCCAAGAGTTGCACATGTGTCTAATTTATCAACTTGTCGATTCTCTGAACCATTCATCTACATGCTTTATTTTTGGTTTTAATTTGTTTAATGCTTTCCTAGTTGCTTTGTTTTTTAGTTTATATTTTAATGTTTTTCTAGTTGCTTTATTTTTGGTTTTAATTAGTTCATTGTTTTCCTTGTTGTTTTATTTTTGGTTTTAATTGGTTTAATGTTTTCCTATTTGCTTTATTTTTGGTTTTAATTAGTTCATTGTTTTCCTTGTTGTTTTATTTTTGGTTTTAATTGGTTTAATGTTTTCCTATTTGCTTTATTTTTGGTTTTAATTAGTTCATTGTTTTCCTTGTTGTTTTATTTTTGGTTTTAATTGGTTTAATGTTTTCCTATTTGCTTTATTTTTGGTTTTAATTAGTTCATTGTTTTCCTTGTTGTTTTATTTTTGGTTTTAATTGGTTTAATGTTTTCCTATTTGCTTTATTTTTGGTTTTAATTAGTTCATTGTTTTCCTTGTTGTTTTATTTTTGGTTTTAATTGGTTTAATGTTTTCCTCGTTGCTTTCTTATTGATTTATTTAGTTTAGTCAGGTAATGAAATATTCTCATCAGTTTTACACGTGTTTGTTAATGTTGCACGTACTGTGTAGGTGTTACTTTGTTTTACACGGTTTAATTTACATCCTAGGAGCTCATTTCAAGGACTGGACCCAGAGTCGTCGGCTGACGACCGGGTACCTAGGTGAACATAGGAAAACAGGTGTAAGGGAACATGTCTAACGTTACCACTCGTGCTGGGATCGAGCCCCGGTCCCTTAGGTGTTGTAGTGTAAGGAGTGTTGCGTGTTGCTTACTGATGTTGCTGTGTAGTGGGTCTGGGTATGAAGCAGTGTGCAGAAAAAGCTTTTATTGGAACAGCATTTCGCTCACGGTAGATCTCTACTGTAAGAGAAACGTGCTGTCACTGAACGCTTGTTTTGTATATTGTGTTTTCGGACCCATACTTGTCTGCTTTGCGTGTATATATATATATCTATATATATATATATATATATATATATCTATATATATATATATATATATATATATATATATATATATATAATGTGTAGGCATACATTGTGTGTATACATACATTACGTACATGCTTACATTACGTGTATGTATATACATTACATGTATACATACATTACGTGTATACATACACTACGTGTATACATATATTACCTCTGTACATACATTATGTGTATATATGAAGTGTAGTGATGTGTTTTTGTGCTTTAGTCTTGATACTGTTTAGTTAGATTATTATTATTATTATTATTATTATTATTATTATTATTATTATTATTATTATTATTATTATTATTATTTTATTAAAGGCAAACTAAACCCTCACGGTTCGTACATCACTGGGATGAGACAGTGATCTGGCTATGTTGTAGTGTTGTGTTGGTGTTGTCGCAGTGTAATAAGGGAACACGTTGATCTGGAGGAGATACCTGAGGTGTGGCTTGGTACTCATCTTCTCCAGCCGCGATGACTGGCTTGTTGTCCAGGGAGGACGTGTCAGTGTCGAGGAGTAACTCTCAGTCAGTACCAGATACTTGGTGCTTTTTCAACTGTTTTTTAAGCCGTCTAGCTCTTTTTAATTCTGACTGTCTTTGTGTGTTCTGCTCTTTCTCCCTTATGGACAGACACAAGTATGCAAAACATGTTTTAATTTGGACAACGTTTCGCTCTACGTAGAGATGGCACAGGGTATATACATGATGAGGTATATTTTCTCTCAGTGTTTATTTAGGGAGAATGTACTGTGATTCTTATCTTAGTGATTAAAGTATTCTTGATTGGTGATAAACAGGTAACATGCAGCCTTAGCGACCCTCGTGTAGCCGATAGGCTTTAAACTCTATAGCCCTACTAACAAGTAGAGATGTACCTCCAACTCCCCTTCTCTGTACCTCCACTTTCCCATTTCTGTACCGCCAGTTCCCCTTCTCTTTATCCCCACTCTTTATCTCTTCTTCCTTGTATCTGACCTCTTTTCTCCTCCTCCCATCTTTCTCTCCGTACCTCTGCTCCACCAATCTGTTTTCTTTCCATTTCTCCTTCGTCGCCTGGCGTCATGAAGTCATAAATTCTTTGATAAGTCGTCCACTCATCCCGGCGGATCAGTGCTTTGTCCCGCGGCAATTGTGGCTGAGGAGACAAGTTTGGTAATGTGTCGTGGACGCAAACCAGAGAAGGTGAGAGAGAGAGAGAGAGAGAGAGAGAGAGAGAGAGAGAGAGAGAGAGAGAGAGAGAGATAGCGAGCGAGCGCCCTAAGTGCGTCTGACTATGATGTATAGATTTACCTTACCTGAGCTCCACTTCCTCCCCCAACACATTCCTACATTGTTTATCCTGACATTACCCAATCATTCGAAGCAGACGTGAAGCAAGAGTAAAATATAACCAATTTGCGATCTCCAGACTCGTGTTACATAAAGGTAGTAGATGTGGGGAGGAGATCACCTTTGTTTGATTTATTTTTCCTGTATTTTCTTTTGTGTTTTATGTTGCTCCCAGAGGACATATTTGCTTGCAAGAAATGGAAATTCTTGGGTATTGTGTATTCATGTTAGGGTTGTGAGAGGTTGTTACAGCCGCGTTCCCCAGCATCAAAAAGGACTACAATGACACACTAGTGGGTGTAGTTCTTGTAGAGGCTGATCTTCAGTGGTCACTATAGTGACACACTACACCCACTAATGTGTCATTGTCGCTACAATGACACACTAGTGGGTGTAGTTCTTGTAGGAGCTGGTCATCAGTAGTCACTACAGTGACACACTAGTAGATGTAGTTCTTGTAGGAGCTGGTCATCAGTGGTCACTACAGTGACACACTAGTAGATGTAGTTCTTGTAGGAGCTGGTCATCAGTGGTCACTACAGTGACACACTAGTAGATGTAGTTCTTGTGGGAGCTGGTCATCAGTGGTCACTACAGTGACACACTAGTAGATGTAGTTCTTGTGGGAGCTGGTCTTCAGTGGTAGTCACATGAAAACGAAGATGAGACCAGTTTGCCGAAACCTGTTGGTTCTATCCTCCATCTTCTAAGATAAATACACAAACCCTAATGTCTAGTATTTCCCGTTATCTCACTTGGAGAGAAAATTGGAATTAAACCAGTTTGCCATCGCTTGTTGGTTGTGGCAGCCATCTTGGAAGACAAACATAGAGACACGTCAGGATACACAAAGGTAATGTCAGTATCTCATGTCTTCTCCAACTAATTTGGGACGTTGTTTACTCTCGCTGATTTATAATTTTGTAACAAACTTTAGATGAGGTTACAATTAGTTGCCTTTGTGATAAAATGACTTTTTATTAATTTAGTAGAATAATATATTTTGAAAAAAAAAATATGGGTCGCGCGAAGGAATGAGATTAAAGTTTACAAGTAAACTGTATCATTTAATTTTATCCTCCGTCATTTTTTTTCAATATATATATATATATATATATATATATATATATATATATATATATATATATATATATATATATATATATATATAACTGGTTCATTAGCAAGAATTCATTTAAAATTAAGTCCTTTCTAAAATTTTCTCTTATACGTTTAAAGATATATTTATTTTCATTTATGTTAATGTACCAAATAATAATTTTGTACCAAAAAAAAAAAAACTCAGAAAACTTACCTAACCTTATTATAACAAGCGCAGTTTAATTTAACCTTATCCAACTAAATATATTTTAGATAAGTTTACAATTTAATAATAAGCATACACAATATAATATTTTTTTTCGTTATGTCCAGAATGATTTTTGCGAAGTTATTGCATACACAAATTTAGTTTAGAATGATTATAGCACATATTTTCTCCTGGATCCTATTCACTATTGTATCATTCTCAGTTATTCTGGTTATCATACCTGTTTTTTTCCCTCTCATTAACCGAAGAGAACATTTAAAGTGTTTTTCATCATGGTAGGTCACGTATCATAGCCCTGAAGGTATTTTTAGGTTCGAAGCCCTCACTGTGTGTGCATATTGTAGTTTTAATCTAAGGTATATTTTGTTTTTGTTTTTGACATTCCGTCATCGTTATCTGAAGGTTATTATAAAGTTTGCCAAGGTTGTATATGCGTTTCTCAAGAATTGATTTAGTCGATCGTCCAATGACAGTTTTTTTTTGTGTGGATTATTACTGGAAGATTTTTTCTGGGTGAGACCTTCAGTGTTTTATTACGCAATGTATATTCTTACTGTGGTTTGTTAGTCCATCAGCCAGCCGTCACTCACTCTACTGACTTTATTAAAGTTGTTACGGAATTTACAGTTATTTTTATTTCTTATTTCGTATGATGTTTTCCAAGCCACCTGCAGTCACTGTCTTATAGATATTTTAGTTATTCTTGATGGAAATTTATTTATTATAATTATAAATTATATAGACGCAGAAACGTATCTTCGTGTTCTTCCGCTGGCGGCATTTACCCCCACACTTGATTTTGTAATTCCAAATTGGAAAAAGAAAATTACCATAGTCAAAAAAATTTTCCTCTTATTTCTCCCATATTTTGTAATTTTTGACATTACTACATCACTTGAGATCTCCACTCAAAATATACAATTATTTTCCTTTTTAATTATTCATATGTAACACTCGCTGCGAACATTACATATTGCCAAATGCAGAGTTCTCTGCGAGCACTTCACCAAGATCATCCCTCACCGTGTGGTGATCCTTCGTACAGATCTCAGTATCCTTGTGGTAAAGTATATCATTATCGGCAGGATGTGTCTTGTCCCTTTGGGACGTCTTTGCTTCTTCCTCATTGACATTTATCATGGCCCAGTTGCCTTCTTATGCTGGTGTTGGTGTGCAGGTTCTACTCCAGTTAGTATGGAGTGAGGTTGTAGAGCAGTACCGCATGAGGAACATGACTTTTAAATTACGCCAACACTCTTCATTTTAGTATTTTTCTCGTCTCTAGACTCTAATAAAAAGCTAGGAACCCATAATATATTTTTCTCACCTTCGTGTCTATCTGTCTGTCTGTCTGTCTCTCTCTGTCTGTCTCTCTCTCTATTTCTCTCTCTCTCTCTCTCTCTCTCTCTCTCTCTCTCTCTCTCTCTCTCTCTCTCTCTCTCTCTCTCTCTCTCTCTCTCTCTCTCTCATTGTCTCTCTTTCCTCCCTCTTTTTCATATTTAAAACTCATTATATATTGCGGAGCATAAAATGATTGATAAAATTCAAATTCTTGCGAGCTCCCGTCATTAATGTTTCCTTCCTCAGCTTTTCACATTTCAAGCAGCGAGTCATTAGCGTTTCATTCATTCTGTATTCATATGAGTCCCGTTTCTAACTTTTTATCTAGGAAGTTAATTTCTATAGTAATATTGCATACTCAGTGATAATTGTGTGTAAAATGTTACTGCTGCTTTTAATACTACTACTACTACTACTACTACTACTACTACTACTACTACTACTACTACTACCACTACTACTACTACTACTACTGCTGCTGCTGCTGCTACTACTACTACTACTACTGCTGCTGCGCTCGCCTCACTACTACTTACTACTACTACTCTACTACTGCTGCTGCTGAGGTGCTGCTGGTGCTAACTGCTGCTACTACTGCTGCTGCTGCTGCTGCTGCTGCTGCTGCTGCTGCTGCTGCTGCTGCTACTACTACTACTACTACTACTACTACTAATAATAATAATAATAATAATAATAATAATATTTGCTTAAGTATTATTTTTCTTTGTAAGTGAACATGACAGTGGCGAGTAAATATAGAAATTAAAACAGAGTTATATATCATTGTGTTTGCAGGAGCTCTGAGACACGTTGCTCTGCACTCTGGTCGTCAAACATACATCTTCTTCACATTTGTTACCTTTGTTGTTGTTGCAGCTTCGTAAAATTTATACTTGGTCAACTTTTTTTTATTGTCTATTCATGTTTAACGTGATAATAATTATTCACCTTTACTATTGGAACAAGAGAAGTCTCTCTTTTGTATTGTGTTGCTTCTCAGTTGATTTGCAACATGAATTTACTAAACAATTAAACTGTTGCTAGATGCGATTATGTAGTTGTGTGTGTGGGTTTTGTGGGTGTTTTTTCTTTTTCAGTAAAATTTTAAAGGTTCTATGGGATACAGCATGAGAGTTCCAGCTTGTATTTTACAAGTTCACAACTCTTATCTTACTACCGTTTAAATATCTGTCGGCTCGTAGCAGTAAGTTTATTTCAGTTATTTTTTTAGGTGTATATTGAATTAAACAGTTTATAGGCGTAGGTGAGAGTCATCTGTGACCCGAGGCTTTCATTGCATCAGCTTAGTGATCTCGCCATGCCTAAGTCCTTTAATTGTGCAGTGTCGGTGATAAAACCACATTCAGTGGAGATTTAGACCACTGGATGACCCTCAGTTGGTGTTATACCTGCCTTCCAAGTTCATACTCTCTCATCCCTTTCTTTCCCTCTCACCCTTCCCTTATTATCTTTCTCCGGAAACAGATATCTTAATTTAATAATAATAATAATAATAATAATAATAATAATAATAATAAGAAGAAGAAGAAGAAGAAGAAGAAGAAGAAGAAGAAGAAGATGAATGATAATGAGAAAAGTGGTAAGGAAGGTTGGTGCCTCCAAGTCACACGACATAGTTAAACACGGTGGGACAAGTGCGTGGAGTTTATCTGGCTGAGCCACGGGCTGTGTACCCTCCATGATTCAAGCTGCGGCTGCATGTATTTGCATTCATCTTTATAACGTTCCGAGCGCCCTTCCATCTTTCAGACCTTCTTCCAATCCATTTCTCAGTCCATCTGTCTTCCATTCAGTCTTTCCGTCCGTGGATCCGACGTTATTTCCTCCCGTACGTTTGTTCTTCTATTCTTGCATTTCCTATATTCGTTATGATACCACCCAACCCATCCATCTCTTCGTATTTCCACCCACTGTCCCACCCCCATACAACCTACTACAACACCCACCCTTACCCACACTCTAACTTCCCACCTCCTTTCTCCTGTACTCTGTCAGGGTTAAAACTTCATATATAAACAAAGTACGGCAGAATTTGTCACTTTTGTCTCCTTGGCTAAAAGACAAATAATTTTTTTTCATCTTTTGTTCTGCTTCTCTCTTGGTGACAGTCAACAGCGGAGAATTAATTTCTTAGGGAATCATGCGATATTTTTTTAACATTCTGTGGATGGAAGACGTCGGAAGCGTGAGTGTTGTATCATACGCACGAGTTAGAGAACAAATGGAATTGTTCGTGAAGGAGGTGCCGGCAAACGGAGGAGAGAATGGGGGGAGGGGAGGAAGACGAGCAACAACAACAGTTGGAGAAGGAAGACGAGTGACAGGAGGGGGAAAGAAGAGAGTGAGTGATATGATATAGAGGAGAACTATTGGGAAGAAAAGGAAAGAGATTTAGTAGTTGTAGTGTAAATTTGGTTAGTACTGTATCTTGTCACTTCAAGGTGCTCATTAACTGCACTGTTTCCTTCCCTCTTTTCTCTCTTTCTCTCTCTCTCTCTCTCTCTCTCTCTCTCTCTCTCTCTCTCTCTCTCTCTCTCTCTCTCTCTCTCTCTCTCTCTCTCTCTCTCTATCTCTCTCTATATCTCTCTCTCTCTCTCTCTCTCTCTCTCTCTCTCTCTCTCTCTCTCTCTCTCTCTCTCTCTCTCTCTCTCTCTCTCTCTCTCTCTCTCTCTCTCTCTCTCTCTCTCTCTCTCTCTCTCTCTCTCTCTCTCTCTCTCTCTCTTTCTCTCTCTCTCTCTCTCTCTCTCTCTCTCTCTCTCTCTCTCTCTCTCTCTCTCTCTCTCTCTCTCTCTCTCTCTCTCTCTCTCTCTTTCTCTCTCTCTCTCTCTCTCTCTCTCTTTCTCTCTCTCTCTCTCTCTCTCTCTCTCTCTCTCTCTCTCTCTCTCTCTCTCTCTCTCTCTCTCTCTCTCTCTCTCTCTCTTAATATTACAAACACACACACACACGCTTCAATGTGAAAGAAATATTTTTCCTAAATAATTTATTTTTTGTGATATTATGGAAAATTGGGGCGAGTAAATATACTGGTCCTGGGTGGAGCCTTGATCCTAATTAAATAAAGCTTGAAATTAAGTGTCTAGACCGCTAGACTGTGACGCTGTTGCCGCTGCCGTTGCTGCTTCCACCGGAGTCACTGCCATTATTGCCGCTGGCGCCGCTGCCACCGTTACTTTCACCATTGCAATCGGTGCCGCTACTGCCGCCGTCTCGTTATCACTGCTTCCGTAAGTGCCGCTGCCACCATTACCACTGCACACCGCCGGGATCGCTGCCCTTAACACCGCCGTTACTGCTGCTGTTTCCAGTGCCACTGCTGCCGCCAGTCGGGCACCTGTTCAGACAGGTTACAGGACTATGAGTGTCGGCTGCAGCGATCTACTGCCGACTTCATTTCCAGGTAATGTTTACACCACTGCCTGATCCTGACGTTACTGCTGTTACAATTACATTTAAATATTATGATGATTATTTGTAAGCAGTATATTCTGGCTACTTGTTTCTGTACCTCTGCCCTTCAAGGGGGAAAGGAAGGAGTGCCTTAATATCGGTGAACGACTCTTGATTCTCTTATTCTTTTATTCTTTTTATTTACGTCCCATTCCCCAGGTGCCATGGGATGCCTACGGGCTTGGCACCTCCTCCTCCTCCTCCTCCTCCTCCTCCTCCTCCTCCTGGAAAAAATAATCCGCCAATCGAATTCTGTCTGTTAAATTCTGCCTTCTTTTGCCATCCTGTGATTTTGTGAATCTTGGTTTCATTCACACTTCGTAATCTGATTGACTTTTTTGCGTTTTCCAAATTCTCTTTCGAGTCTGTTGAGCAGAATCTGTCTATTTTTTTTTTTAAATTGTTGATTAATTTCCAATATGCACAACCAGTTGATCAAACTTCAAGGCTGTTAATGTGTTGTTCATTATTGTTACTTTATAGATTTTGACCAATAATTCTGAATCTCTTGTTCACCATATATGTTGATCTCTTGTTAGGAACCTCGAAGCTCAGTGGCAGCACCTGTGGCTCACTACCGAAGTTTCTTCTTCTTTTTCTTCTTCTTCATCATCATTATCATTGTCTTCTTCTTCTTTTTCTTCTTCTTCATCATCATTATCATTGTCTTCTTCTTTTTTTCTCTTTTAACTTGTTTACTATAACACAGATAACATTGTCTCTCAACATTTGTTCATCTCATGTCTGTCCTTTACTATCTGCTTCTCCACCTCCCTTTCAGCCATATCTCTATTACCTCTTTTTTCTTTTCCAGCTGTTGCTTCTCCACCTTTTTCATCATCGGTTTATTCTTTGTCTATTGGCGGTATAAACACTAAACATTGAGCTACTGTTACATGGTCTTCAATGCCTGAGAAAGGTCAGTTATGAATAAATACTTGGAGGGAAGTGGGGGGGGAGGAGAGTGCGTGTGGGAGGGAGGGTGTGTAGGAGAGAAACGTGGGAGGGAGAATGTGTGGGAGGGTGGTCAAGGTTGTGTCTCGCCTTCTGTGGTTAAAATATTCAGTAATGTGGGTGTTCGTGGGCGTGTGGGTCGTTTAGGTCTACCTGGAGTCTACCTGGAGGGTGTTTCTGGGTTCAACACCTCTGCGGTCTAGTCCATGACCAGGCGTCGCGGTGGATCAGGGTCTGATCAACCAAGCTGTTACCGGCGGCCGCATGTAATCCAATGTACAAACCACAGCCCGACTAGGCAGGTGCTGGGTTTAGGTATCTGTCCAGCTCCTTCAAGACTGCCAGGGGTCTTGGGCCCCTGGCACATACTGTGTCACCCCTGTTTTTCATTGAATATATGGTGCACCGCCTGCCGATTAATGTTTTCGTAGGGAAGGATTTCTGTGTGCAGATGTGTGCAGTTATAGGCGCAGTTAAAGTTCTCTGTATATGCTCCCGCTCATCAATTTCGCCTGCCTGGAAAAGGGCCATTAGTGTACAGCAGTATTCCAGCCTAGGAAAAACAAGTGACACAACGAAGATCATCATTGGCTTAGCATAATTAGTTTTGAAGGTTCTCATTATCCATCCTATCATTTTCCTAGCAATGTAGTATTGACATTAATGTGATATTTGAAAGTGAGATCCTCTGACATTATTACTTGCGTCTCCTTCACATTAGTTTTCTTCTATCTTGTGTGTTTAGAATTTATGTTATACTCCAATCTAACTTATATTTCCTCACATTTTCCATGACTTGGTTTATATCCGCTGGGAGATTTGCAGTGTCCTCAGTGGATGAAATTATCATGAAAATTCTAGTATCGTCAACAAAGGAAGACACGGTGCTATAGGTTACATTTCTGTCTACGTCAGATATAATGAGGAGGAAAAGGATGAGAGCGAGAACTGTAGCTTGTGGAAATAAATGGTATAAAATACCGACACAATGTAAATATAAACACTTAAGCAGTCAGTATAATATGATCCTTTATTGACAACGTTTCGCCCACGCAGTGGTCTTTATCAAGTCACAGACAGATCAACCTGGGTAAAAGGTACGTGAGTGTTTATAGGATGGCGTCAGGTGGAGAATGCTGCATGTGACAGTCTTCCGAGAAGGGTGATAGAGTGTAGAACCTTGGGTAGCTTTGAAGAGATAAGTATATGAGCAGACCTTCTGTAGTGTTCCTCCATTCTTATGTTCTTATGTGGGATAGCGATGAAGAAGTTTCTTGGCGAGGGGTTTAGCTATGTTATAGAAGCCGTTGTTCTGGTTGAAGTTGTTGGATATACAGATAAGCGATGATTCCAGGATTCTTCGGTATTGAGTGTTGTCTTCTCTGGCGATAAGTCAATTACAGAAACGCAAGACTTATCGTCAGAGAAGACAACACTCACTACCGAAGAACCCTGGATCACATTATACTGCGTAAGTGTTCATAATTTCAACTGCAGCTTGTGTAACAGATTTTCACTCTAGCCGCCTCTGACTTAACTCTGTATACTATTACTCTTTGTGTTGTATTGATTAGGAAGTTAAAGATCCATCTACCCACTGTTCCCGTTATTTCTTTATCAACGCATTTCATGTGCTCTTACTCAACGATCACACTTGTTGAAGGCTTTTGCAAGGCCTATGTGTACTACATTTGCATTCCGTTTTTCCTCCAGTGCATCTAAGACCATGTCATAATGATGCAACTCATACTGTTCTCAGCTGTGCAGTTTTTTGGGTATACATGTGGTTGACGATCTTGATTCTTAGCACCTCTTGAAATTTTTTATGATGCAGGACGTTAGTGCTATCGGTTTATAACTCTTTGTTATTGCTTAAGTGTCACTTTTGTGGAGTGGGGTTATATTCGTTATTCTGAGTGACTGTAGGTTGCCCCCGTGTCTAGGCTTCCTCTCTATAGAATATTTAAGGCACGCGAAAGGAGTTTCTTGCAGTTGTACTGAGGTCTTTGCAATCACGTGGTTTAAATCGTGTGATCCTTGCCATCCCGTGGTCTCGAGAGACTGAAGGTGAGGTGCCCCACTTAGGACGTTCTCCATTCAGACTCTAGATTGATTACACACTTGTCTGACACACAGGACGTCATGCCGTGTGAGATAGTATTGATAAATGTGTGCGATAAACTCTGACGATCTTAAGTGTGTGACAAATCATGCTTTCGAAAACTGTTCCAGCACCGTGTTTAGTACTATCAATCGAGGTGAACATTGCGAAAAATGTCGAGAGAAACGTCAGCAATGAGGGTAGAAGAATGATGTGTACCTGATGCCAGTTGCCCTGCTGTACGAGGTTGTCAGATGTAAACATGAATCACATCTCGATTTCATACCACATGAATTTGATACAACTTGATAAACAAAATATTCTTATGCCGAATTTCAAAGCCTGCGAAAGTTTTCTTGGACACAAGTACTTTGTTTCAGATAAGGTAACAAGCCTTCGTCACAGTGGCAAGCACTGCATCATAACTCTGGTGAATGAATATGATACAAGTCAACGTTTCAAATATTTATGAACTTAAAGTAGTAACAGATTATATTACATATATATTTGTAGACCTATTAACAGTTAAATCCTTTATACAAAACACGTGTAATTCCCAATATATATTTTCATTTTTATGTTTTTTATTCCTGATAATCTTGCATTATAACCAGGCTTGTAAATAGTTTATCAGAATATAGTTTCACTATTTTACAGATGCATTATTAACATACACAGTCAGGTGAACACTTGAAGGCCTGGGGCTGTTGTTAATGTGGATGGGAGTGTAGTATGTGGTCAGTGTACCTGCAAAGCTGGCTGGCTGGTGCCACTAAGCTTGCTCACTTGTAACACACGTTTAATTTACATTTTTATATTAGATAACGTAGTTCTGTCTGCTGTGAAATTCTCACTCCCCAGACTCCTGTGTTCTGTTGGCTCTCTGAGTATACGTCTCATAACAGAAATATATTTTCTTTTTGGTCTATCGGAAGCCATGGGGAGACTGCTTGCTTACTTAAATATTCACCAGGAACGAAGTCCTGTCAGGGGAGGCTGCAGAATGCCAGTTGGCTCATCACCTTGTCGGTTACTACACCCAGGAGCACAAGAAACATTAAACGTCGTAATGTGATAAACAATCTATAAAAAACAAGCATGGTATATGTTTTAGTTTTTCTCTGCGACCTGACGTCCAATATGGCTGACAACATCCGAGCTAGTAACCCATTACGTCATATATGAAAGCTCAGTATGAGGGTTTGTGAAGGAGTTGGGGTTTTGTAGGTGTGATGGTTATGTTGACGTGGGTGGTGGTGATGCTGGTTATATGCGTGCTATGTGTGGTGGTAGTGATGCTGGTTATGTGGGCTCTATGTGTGGTGGTGGTGGTGATGCTGGTTATGTGGGTGCTATGTGTGGTGGTGGTGATGCTGGTTATGTGGGTGCTATGTGTGGTGGTGGTGATGCTGGTTATGTGGGTGCTATGTGTGGTGGTGGTGATGCTGGTTATGTGGGTGCTATGTGTGGTGGTGATAGTGTTCGTAGTTAACGTTGGTGGTTAAACAAGGAATCTGATTGCTTATATAAAGTATTAAAGCCGCATGGGTTATTCAGCACAAGTAGCGGGAGCTCCGTCCTTATACCATCTTCTGCAAGGAATAATTCGGTTCAGATATTCCACAATAAATTAATCCAGTATACATATATATATATATATATATATATATATATATATATATATATATATATATATATATATATATATCATGACGAATATGTAAAACTTACGATTCTGGCTTAAATAGCAATGCTCTTGTTGCCGAATAAAGCAAGCAAAAATTTGTGTATGCAGTGATTTCTCAGAAATCATTCTGAACCTAACAAAAAATATATTTCATTGTGTTTGTTTATTATTAAATTAGTCCTGGAAATGGGAAGTACAATGCCTGCACTCTAAAGGAGGGGTTTGGGATATTGGCAGTATGGATGGATATGTTGTGTATCTTTATACGTATATGCTTCTAAACTGTTGTGTTCTGAGCACCTCTGCAAAAACAGTGATTATGTGTGAGTGAGGTGAAAGTGTTGAATGATGATGAAAGTATTTTCTTTTTGGGGATTTTCTTTCTTTTTGGGCCACCCTGCCTCGGTGGGAGACGGCCGACTTTTAAATATATATATATATATATATATATATATATATATATATATATATATATATATATATATATATATATATATATATATAGATATATATGATGGAGCCACTATGCTACCCTGGAAGGACGGAAAGCAGATTGCCTGGGACTACACCTGTGCTGCCACATTGGCAGACACCTACTTGCCATACTCTGTAGTGGAAGCGGGTGGAGCTGCCAGCCACAGGGAGACCCAGAAGATCCGAAAATATGAAGACCTTCCCCCTTGCTATACCTTCATTCCAATAGGGTCGGAGACCCTTGGAGCATGGGGCAAGTGTGCTCTAAAGTTCCTCAAAGAGGTGGGTGAAAAGCTCATCATAGAAACCAAGGACCACAGGGCGAACAGCTTCCTCTTTCAGAGACTCAGTGTTGCGATCCAGAGAGGAAATGCCTGCAGCATTCTGGGCACGCGGCCCACCGCAGGGGAGCTGTACGAAGTATTCGAGATGTAGCTCTGAGTTACCTACGTTGTTTTACTTTCTGATGTATTTTTGTGAATAATTGGCCAATGTATTTTGTCTTTAAATAAAACATACCCGAAATATAGGGGGTGGTAGGAGAAAAATCTCCAACAGCTTCAGGGAGAACATTGAGTTTTCCCTGAAGCAAGTTTATTCTTTTCTCTGAGGATGAGGGTCCCTATGACAGTTCTAGAGGTGGTACCTCCCTATATATATATATATATATATATATATATATATATATATATATATATATATATATATATATATATATATATATATATATTATATATATAATATATATATAATATATATATAATACATATATATATAATATATATATAATATATATATGTATATGTCTTGCCGAATAGGCAGAACTTGCGATCTTGGCTTAAATAGCAACGCTCATCTTGCCATATAGGACAAGTGAAAATTTGTGTATGCAATAATTTCGTCAAAATCATTCTGAACCTAACGAAAAAAATATTTTTGATTGTGTTTGTTTAGCATTAAATTATTGTAAACGTATTTAAAGTATATTTAGTTGGGTTAGGCTAAAATAAATTGTTCTTGTTATAATAAGGTTAGGTAAGTTTTCTAAGATTCTTTTGGTGCAAAATTAAAAATTTTTACATTAACATTAATGAAAAAAATATATCTTTAAACGTATAAGAGAAAATTTCAGAAAGGACTTAATTTTAAATGAATTCTTGCTAATTGACCGGTTTTACGTATTCGGCTCGACATATATATATATATATATATATATATATATATATATATATATATATATATATATATATATATATATATATATATATATATATATATTTATATGTGTGTGTGTGTGTGTGTGTGTGTGTAGTATATACAGTGGACCCCCGGTTAACGATATTTTTTCACTCCAGAAGTATGTTCAGGTGCCAGTACTGACCGAATTTGTTCCCATAAGAACATATATAATATATTTATAGATGGGGTTGTAAGAGAAGTAAATGCGAGGGTCTTGGCAAGAGGCGTGGAGTTAAAAGATAAAGAATCACACACAAAGTGGGAGTTGTCACAGCTGCTCTTTGCCGATGACACTGTGCTCTTGGGAGATTCTGAAGAGAAGTTGCAGAGATTGGTGGATGAATTTGGTAGGGTGTGCAAAAGAAGAAAATTAAAGGTGAATACAGGAAAGAGTAAGGTTATGAGGATAACAAAAAGATTAGGTGATGAAAGATTGAATATCAGATTGGAGGGAGAGAGTATGGAGGAGGTGAACGTATTCAGATATTTGGGAGTGGACGTGTCAGCAGATGGGTCTATGAAAGATGAGGTGAATCATAGAATTGATGAGGGAAAAAGAGTGAGTGGTGCACTTAGGAGTCTGTGGAGACAAAGAACTTTGTCCTTGGAGGCAAAGAGGGGAATGTATGAGAGTATAGTTTTACCAACGCTCTTATATGGGTGTGAAGCGTGGGTGATGAATGTTGCAGCGAGGAGAAGGCTGGAGGCAGTGGAGATGTCATGTCTGAGGGCAATGTGTGGTGTGAATATAATGCAGAGAATTCGTAGTTTGGAAGTTAGGAGGAGGTGCGGGATTACCAAAACTGTTGTCCAGAGGGCTGAGGAAGGGTTGTTGAGGTGGTTCGGACATGTAGAGAGAATGGAGCGAAACAGAATGACTTCAAGAGTGTATCAGTCTGTAGTGGAAGGAAGGCGGGGTAGGGGTCGGCCTAGGAAGGGTTGGAGGGAGGGGGTAAAGGAGGTTTTGTGTGCGAGGGGCTTGGACTTCCAGCAGGCATGCGTGAGCGTGTTTGATAGGAGTGAATGGAGACAAATGGTTTTTAATACTTGACGTGCTGTTGGAGTGTGAGCAAAGTAACATTTATGAAGGGATTCAGGGAAACCGGCAGGCCGGACTTGAGTCCTGGAGATGGGAAGTACAGTGCCTGCACTCTGAAGGAGGGGTGTTAATGTTGCAGTTTAAAAACTGTAGTGTAAAGCACCCTTCTGGCAAGACAGTGATGGAGTGAATGATGGTGAAAGTTTTTCTTTTTCGGGCCACCCTGCCTTGGTGGGAATCGGCCGGTGTGATAATAAAAATAAAATAAAAAAGAAATATTGTGAAGTAGATTAGTCCATTTCAGACCCCCAAACATACACGTACAAACGCACTTACATAAATACACTTACATAATTGGTCGCATTCGGAGGTAATCGTTATACAAAACAACCACTGTGAAGGAATAGTGAAATTCCAAGCGTTTTCGTGAGAAGTCACGAAAACGCTTGAAATTTCACTGTTCTTTCACAGTGGTTGTTTTGCATATTCTGATATCACCTGTTTACTGTGATCTTATTGCATATATATATATATATATATATATATATATATATATATATATATATATATATATATATATATATATATATATATATATATATATATATATATATGCAAAACAACCACTCTGAAAGAATAGAGAAATTCCAAGCGCTTTCGTGACTACTCACATTATCAAGGAACTATGAAAGTAAAGCATCCAAGGAAGCTATATAAGGGGTCTGGCCGGCACCTCACTATCAGATCCCACAACGGTTTAAACACCTGACGCGCGCCGACCCAACTTGGACAGGTCCTTGGCACAACTCACCCCACAAACTATTCTACCCAAGAAATAAGAAATTTTAAAGATTGTTTGTCCAGTGTATTATTAAATTCTTCCCAAATTCTATTAATTATAAATGGATCTAATTTATATAAACCAAAGGAAATATTCATATTATTTTCAAAACTGCTTTTTATGAAACAAGATTCAATTATATTCCTGTCGACCATGGACTTGCTTGATACTACTTTCTCAACTTTTTGAAAATCAATTGGATGGTTAAAATCTCTTACATGAATAAATAGAGCATTGGAATCTTGTCCAGTTCTAATGCTATATTTATGTTGTTTTAATCTTAGTTCGAGATTTTTACCAGTTTGACCGTAATAAACTTTATCGCAAATTTTACAAGGAATCTTATAGACACATCCATCAGCATTTTGGGGGGAATTCTTTATCAAAAGTTTTTTTACTGTATCAAGATTTTTGAATACAACTTTAATATTAAAAGTCTTAAGAAGAGAAGGCATATCAACCAAGTTTTCATGGTAAGGGAGAACCAACATATTTTTAGTTGAATAAGGCTGGTTGTCCCTTTTTGGATTGTAAAATGTATTTCTAGCAACTTTAAAAGATTTATCAATTACATTTCTTGGGTATTTTAAATCATTACCTATTTCATAAATTTTGGATATTTCCTCATCTATGAACTCAGGACTACAAATTCGTAAAGCTCTCAAAAACAATGATGAGAAAACAGACAGTTTGACTCTATCTTGATGCGAGGAATAATAGTGGACATAGGAACAGTTATTTGTAGGTTTTCTGTAAATTTTAAATTTGAATTCATTATTACCCTTAATAATTAAAACATCTAGAAAAGGTAATGAGTTATTTTCTTCAAACTCAACAGTAAAGTTTATAGAATGGGCTAAGCTATTTAATTTTCCTAGGAAATGGTGTATATCTACATTTTTGGGCATAAGACACAAAATATCATCAACATACCTGAACCATTTAGAGCTAAATGGTTCAGGTATGTTGATGATATTTTGTGTCTTATGCCCAAAAATGTAGATATACACCATTTCCTAGGAAAATTAAATAGCTTAGCCCATTCTATAAACTTTACTGTTGAGTTTGAAGAAAATAACTCATTACCTTTTCTAGATGTTTTAATTATTAAGGGTAATAATGAATTCAAATTTAAAATTTACAGAAAACCTACAAATAACTGTTCCTATGTCCACTATTATTCCTCGCATCAAGATAGAGTCAAACTGTCTGTTTTCTCATCAATGTTTTTGAGAGCTTTACGAATTTGTAGTCCTGAGTTCATAGATGAGGAAATATCCAAAATTTATGAAATAGGTAATGATTTAAAATACCCAAGAAATGTAATTGATAAATCTTTTAAAGTTGCTAGAAATACTTTTTACAATCCAAAAAGGGACAACCAGCCTTATTCAACTAAAAATATGTTGGTTCTCCCTTACCATGAAAACTTGGTTGATATGCCTTCTCTTCTTAAGACTTTTAATATTAAAGTTGTATTCAAAAATCTTGATACAGTAAAAAAACTTTTGATAAAGAATTCCCCCCAAAATGCTGATGGATGTGTCTATAAGATTCCTTGTAAAATTTGCGATAAAGTTTATTACGGTCAAACTGGTAAAAATCTCGAACTAAGATTAAAACAACATAAATATAGCATTAGAACTGGACAAGATTCCAATGCTCTATTTATTCATGTAAGAGATTTTAACCATCCAATTGATTTTCAAAAAGTTGAGAAAGTAGTATCAAGCAAGTCCATGGTCGACAGGAATATAATTGAATCTTGTTTCATAAAAAGCAGTTTTGAAAATAATATGAATATTTCCTTTGGTTTATATAAATTAGATCCATTTATAATTAATAGAATTTGGGAAGAATTTAATAATACACTGGACAAATAATCTTTAAAATTTCTTATTTCTTGGGTAGAATAGTTTGTGGGGTGAGTTGTGCCAAAGACCTGTCCAAGTTGGGTCGGCGCGCGTCAGGTGTTTAAACCGTTGTGGGATCTGATAGTGAGGTGCCGGCCAGACCCCTTATATAGCTTCCTTGGATGCTTTACTTTCATAGTTCCTTGATAATGTGAGTAGTCACGAAAGCGCTTGGAATTTCTCTATTCTTTCAGAGTGGTTGTTTTGCATATTCTGAAATCACCTGCTTACTGTGATCTTATTGCATATATATATATATATATATATATATATATATATATATATATATATATATATATATATATATATATATATATATATATATATTCAAACAAATCGACCGTCTCCCACCGAGGCAGGGTGCCCCAAAAAGAAAGAAAATCCCCAAAAAGAAAATACTTTCATCATCATTCAACACTTTCACCACACTCACACATAATCACTGTTTTTGCAGAGGTGCCCAGAATACAAGTTTAGAAGTATATACGTATAAAAATACGTAATATATCCCTCCAAACTTCCAATATCTCAAACCCCTCCTTTAGAGTGCAAGCATTGTACTTCCCATTTCCAGGACTCAAGTCCGGTTATATGAAATAACCGGTTTCCCTGAATCCCTTCACTAAATATTACCCTGCTCACACTCCAACAGATCGTCAGGTTGCAAACACCATTTGTCTCCATTCACTCCTATCTAACACGCTCACGCACGCTTGCAGGGAGTCCAAACCCCTCACCCACAACACCTCTTTTACCCTCCCTCCAACCTTTTCGACGACGACCCCTACCCCGCCTTCCTTCCCCTGCAGATTTATACGCTCTCCATGTCATTCTACTTTGACCCATTCTCTCTAAATGACCAAACCACCTCAACAAGCCTTCTTCAGCCCTCTGACTAATACTTTTATTAACTCCACACCTTCTCCTAATTTCCACACTCCGAATTTTCTGCATAATATTTACATCACACATTGTCCTTAGACAGGACATCACTGCCTCCAACCGCCTCCTCGCTGCAGCATTTACAACCCAAGCTTCACACCCATATAAGAGTGTTGGTACTACTATACTTTCATACATTCCCTTCTTTGCCTCCATAGATAACGTGTTTTTTCTCCACATATACCTCAATGCACCACTCACCTTTTTTCCTTCATCAATTCTATGATTAACCTCATCCTTCATAAATCCATCCGCTGACACGTCAACTCCCAAATATCTGAAAACATTCACTTCTTCCATACTTCTCCTCCACAATTTGATATCCAATTTTTCTTTATCTAAATCATTTGATACCCTCATCACCTTACTCTTTTCTATGATCACTTTCAACTTTCTACCTTTACACACACTCCCAAATTCGTCCACTAACCTTTGCAATTTTTCTTTAGAATCTCCCATAAGCACAGTATCATGAGCAAAAAGTAACTGTGACACTTCCCATTTTGTATTTAATTCCCCATAATGTAATTTAATATTATATATACACTATGTTTATATATATATATATATATATATATATATATATATATATATATATATATATATATATATATATATATATATTCTTTAGAGAATATTATTATTATTATTATTATTATTATTATTATTATTATACATAAGGAGTTTACTTCAAAAGAGAAACTATTAATATATAAAAAATGAATCTTCTAAGATTAATGGTTCAGTGTAATTAAGATCAAGGTGAAAATTCCTGACTGTTACACTTTCTAATTTTACTTTGTGGTAATAATAATAATAATAATAATAATAATAATAATGATAATAATAATAATAATAATAATAATGTAATTAACATTAAAAACTAACACATTCTCAATGCAGTTTTAATCGAGCATTTTCCCCAAAATTAGTTATAAGAGCAACCCTCCGAAATGTTTGAGAAGTTAGTGCAGAAGTTTATGTATATATATGTGTGTGTGTGTGTGTGTGTGTGTGTGTATTGACCTAATTGTGGTTGCAGGTGTCGATTCATAGCTCCTGGCCCTGCCTTTTCACTGGTCGCTACTAGGTCACTCTCTCCCTGCTCCATGAGCTTTATCATACCTCTTCTTAAACCTATGTGTGTGTCTGTGTGTGTAAACTCACTGAATTATATTAACCATGATGTGTATGTGTGGGGTTGAGTCTCAGCTCCTGATCCCGCTTTCTAAGTTACACTAGCCGAAATTATAGGTTCATGGTGTCTTGAGCCGTGTCATACCTGCTCTTCTAACTGTGTGTGGAGTTTGCCTTCAGTACTTCCTCATCCAACTCATTGTAGCCCATTAACTTAATTGGATCATTTCTGGCACAGAGCGACTAATATTTGCCCTCTCCATCTCTGAGGCTAAAAGTAATATCAGGGAAATATATCAGTGACTGTTTCTGAACTTCTCAGCCAATCCTCCAATATTTATGTAATACTAATAATAATAATAAAATAATAATAAAATTATTATTATTATTATTATTATTATTATTATTATTATTATTATTATTATTATTATTATTATTATAACAGTAATAATACCACTGCTACTGCTTTTAATACTAACAGTAATAATAATACTAATAATAACAATCAGATGTATTAGATGATACAAACTCAGTATATATAACTGTTTATTTAATATATTCTAGTCTGCAGTGAAGGATAATGCTAGTAAAGGTGTTAAGGAGTTTTTTTTATTAAAGAAATGCATAGTGAAATTTTCAGCACACTAAATAAGCATTGCAAATTGAACAATGTAACTTGGATTCTGCCAAAAATAATTCGAGAAATAATTAAGCAAAAAGAATTTAAAAATTGATGAAAGATTTTTATTGTAGGTTTGATACGACCTTTTTTATCTTTTCATCTCTCTCTGCCTTTTCTTTTTCTTATGTGTCTCTCTTCACTCTTGTTATCGTCTCGTTCTACCTTTTCCTCTTCTCATTTCTCTACCTTTTCTCCTTCTCATCTCTCCAACCCTTCCTCTTATCTTTCTACCTTTTTCTCATCTCTCTATCTCAAAGATTATTACGGCCTTTTATCTCTTTTGCTGGCTGAAGGATCAGTACGACCTTTTCCCTCTCTACTTGAAGGATCATCATGACCTTTTCCCTCTCTACTTGAAGGATCATCATGACCTTTTCCCTCTCTACTTGAAGGATCATCATGACCTTTTCCCTCTCTACTTGAAGGATCATCATGACCTTTTCCCTCTCTACTTGAAGGATCAATTCAATTCCCTCTCTCTATCTGAAGGATCAGTACGATCTTTCCCTTTCTAACTGAAGACTGAACACGACCTCCTGCCTCTACCTGAAGACTGAACACGACCTCCTGCCTCTACCTGATGACTGAACACGACCTCCTGCCTCTACCTGATGACTGAACACGACCTCCTGCCTCTACCTGAAGATTGAACACGACCTCCTGCCTCTACCTGATGACTGAACACGACCTCCTGCCTCTACCTAATGACTGAACACGACATCCTGCCTCTACCTGATGACTGAACACGACCTCCTGCCTCTACCTGATGACTGAACACGACCTCCTGCCTCTACCTAATGACTGAACACGACCTCCTGCCTCTACCTGATGACTGAACACGACCTTCTGCCTCTGCCTGATGACTGAACACGACCTCCTGCCTCTACCTAATGACTGAACACGACCTCCTGCCTCTACCTGATGACTGAACACGACCTCCTGCCTCTACCTGATGACTGAACACGACCTCCTGCCTCTACCTGAAGATTGAACACGACCTCCTGCCTCTACCTGATGACTGAACACGACCTCCTGCCTCTACCTGATGACTGAACACGACCTCCTGCCTCTACCTGATGACTGAACACGACCTCCTGCCTCTACCTAATGACTGAACACGACATCCTGCCTCTACCTGATGACTGAACACGACCTCCTGCCTCTACCTGATGACTGAACACGACCTCCTGCCTCTACCTAATGACTGAACACGACCTCCTGCCTCTACCTGATGACTGAACACGACCTTCTGCCTCTGCCTGATGACTGAACACGACCTCCTGCCTCTTCCTGATGACTGAACACGACCTCCTGCCTCTACCTGATGACTGAACACGACCTCCTGCCTCTACCTAATGACTGAACACGACATCCTGCCTCTACCTGATGACTGAACACGACCTCCTGCCTCTACCTGATGACTGAACACGACCTCCTGCCTCTACCTAATGACTGAACACGACCTCCTGCCTCTACCTGATGACTGAACACGACCTTCTGCCTCTGCCTGATGACTGAACACGACCTACTTCCTCTACCTGAAGGATCACTACGACTCCTGCTCCACGCCGCCCCCACCCTACCTCCTTCCACCCTGATCCCCCCGCCCTCCTTCCCTACCTACCTCCCTCCCTCCACCACGACCGTTAGAGACTAATTTGCATATTGAAGACGGTGTGGGAGGGGCACAGCTGAAATAGGAAGCGGAAAAAATATTTGTGCAAAATTGGTGAATTTTATTGACTGACCATTTCCACTGTGATGGCCATTGTGTTGTACTCCAACAGTGAGTGAAACCTGTTGGTGATGTGCTCCAACAGTGAGTGAAACCTGTTGGTGATGTGCTCCAACAGTGAGTGAAACCTGTTGGTGATGTGCTCCAACAGTGAGTGAAACCTGTTGGGGATGTGCTCCAACAGTGAGTGAAACCTGTTGGTGATGTGCTCCAACAGTGAGTGAAACCTGTTGGTGATGTGCTCCAACAGTGAGTGAAACCTGTTGGTGATGTGCTCCAACAGTGAGTGAAACCTGTTGGTGATGTGATCCAACAGTGAGTGAAACCTGTTGGTGATGTAATCCAACAGTAGGTGAAATGTGTTGGTGATGTGCTCCAACAGTGAGTGAAACCTGTTGATGTGTTCCAACAGTGGGAGAAACCTGTTGGTGATGTGCTCCAACAGTGAGTGAAACGTGTTGGTGATGTGCTTCCACAGTGAGTGATAACCATCACCGGCGTCTTAAGACAACTTAGTAAACTGGTGACATCGTACTAAGAAGACTGCCAGAGCTGCCACTTTCAGGGCTTACCTGCCATGGCTCGAGTCCCAGCCATTGTGTGATTTTATAACTTAGATAAGAAGTCAATAAAATGCTTGAACGGTGCCAAGAGGAACGGTGCCACAAGGAACGGCGAAAAGAGGCACGGTGTCACGAGGAATGATGCCACAAGGAATAGTGCCACGAGGAAATATGCCACGAACGTCACTAGGAAACACTTTTGGGTTGCCTGGATATTTCTCTTAGTGACTCTACACCGTTCAAGAGGAAATATTAATCATTTGTACACTTGGTAAATAATCTGGCCCATGAACAACCGCAGCAGTGCGTTCCCGGGGTCAGTGTGGGGGACCTGTATAGTGGGAGTCAGTGTGGGAGACCTGTATAGTGGGAGTCAGTGTGGGAGACCTGTATAGTGGGGGTCAGTGTGTGAGACATGTATAGTGGTGGTCAGTGTGTGAGACCTGTATAGTGGGAGTCAGTGTGGGAGACCTGTATAGTGGGAGTCGGTGTGGGAGACCTGTATAGTGGAAGTCAGTGTGGGAGACCTGTATAGTGGGGGTCAGTGTGTGAGACCTGTATAGTGGTGGTCAGTGTGTGAGACCTGTATAGTGGGAGTCAGTGTGGGAGACCTGTATAGTGGGAGTCAGTGTGGGAGACCTGTATAGTGGGAGTCAGTGTGGGAGACCTGTATAGTGGGGGTCAGTGTGTGAGACCTGTATAGTGGTGGTCAGTGTGTGAGACCTGTATAGTGGGAGTCAGTGTGGGAGACCTGTATAGTGGGAGTCAGTGTGGGAGACCTGTATAGTGGGGGTCAGTGTGGGAGACCTGTATAGTGGGGGTCAGTGTGTGAGACCTGTATAGTGGTGGTCAGTGTGTGAGACCTGTATAGTGGGAGTCAGTGTGTGATATCTGTATAGTGGGGTTCAGTGTGTGAGACCTGTATAGTGGTGGTCAGCGTATGAGACATGTATAGTGGTGGTCAGTGTGTGAGACCTGTATAGTGGGAGTCAGTGTGGGAGACCTGTATAGTGGGAGTCGGTGTGGGAGACCTGTATAGTGGAAGTCAGTGTGGGAGACCTGTATAGTGGGGGTCAGTGTGTGAGACCTGTATAGTGGTGGTCAGTGTGTGAGACCTGTATAGTGGGAGTCAGTGTGGGAGACCTGTATAGTGGGAGTCAGTGTGGGAGACCTGTATAGTGGGGGTCAGTGTGGGAGACCTGTATAGTGGGGGTCAGTGTGTGAGACCTGTATAGTGGTGGTCAGTGTGTGAGACCTGTATAGTGGGAGTCAGTGTGTGATATCTGTATAGTGGGGTTCAGTGTGTGAGACCTGTATAGTGGTGGTCAGCGTATGAGACCTGTATAGTGGTGGTCAGTGTGTGAGACCTGTATAGTGGGGGTCAGTGTGTGAGACCTGTATAGTGGGAGTCAGTGTGTGATACCTGTATAGTGGGGGGTCAGTGTGTGAGACCTGTATAGTGGGGTTCAGTGTGTGAGACCTGTATAGTGGTGGTCAGCGTATGAGACCTGTATAGTGGGGGTCAGTGTGTGAGACCTGTATAGTGGGAGTCAGTGTGGGAGACCTGTATAGTGGGGTCAGTGTGTGAGACCTGTATAGTGGGGGTCAGTGTGTGAGAACTGTATAGTGGGAGTCAGTGTGTGAGACCTGTATAGTGGGAGTCAGTGTGGGAGACCTGTATATTGGGAGTCAGTGTGGGAGACCTGTATAGTGGGAGTCAGTGTGTGATACCTGTATAGTTGTGGTCAGTGTGGGGGACCTGTATAGTGGGGGTCAGTGTGTGAGACCTGTATAGTGGGGGTCAGTGTGGGAGACTTGTATAGTGGGGGTCAGTGTGTGAGACCTGTATAGTGGGGGTCAGTGTGGGAGACCTGTATAGTGGGGGTCAGTGTGGGAGACCTGTATAGTGGGGTCAGTGTGGGAGACCTGTATAGTGGGGTCAGTTTGGGAGACCTGTATAGTGGGAGTCAGTGTGATACCTGTATAGTGGGGTCAGTGTGGGGGACCTGTATAGTGGGAGTCAGTGTGTGAGACCTGTATAGTGGGGGTCAGTGTGTGATACCTGTATAGTGGGGGTCAGTGTGTGAGACCTGTATAGTGGTGGTCAGTGTGGGAGGCTGTGTAGTGGTGGTCAGTGTGGGAGGCTGTGTAGTGGTGGTCAGTGTGGGAGGCTGTGTAGTGGTGGTCAGTGTGGGAGGCTGTGTAGTGGTGGTCAGTGTGTGGGAGGCTGTATAGTGGGGGTCAGTGTGTGAGACCTGTATAGTTGTGGTCAGTGTGTGAGAACTGTATAGTGGGGGTCAGTGTGTGAGACCTGTATAGTGGGGGTCAGTGTGTGAGACCTGTATAGTGGTGGTCAGTGTGTGAGACCTGTATAGTTGTGGTCAGTGTGTGAGAACTGTATAGTGGGGGTCAGTGTGTGAGACCTGTATAGTGGGGGTCAGTGTGTGAGACCTGTATAGTGGTGGTCAGTGTGTGAGACCTGTATAGTGGGGGTCAGTGTGTGAGACCTGTATAGTGGGGGTCAGTGTGAGACCTGTATAATGGGGGTCAGTGTGTGAGACCTGTATAGTGGTGGTCAGTGTGTGAGACCTGTATAGTGGTGGTCAGTGTGTGAGACCTGTATAGTGGTGGTCAGTGTGTGAGACCTGTATAGTTGTGGTCAGTGTGTGAGACCTGTATAGTGGTGGTCAGTGTGTGAGACCTGTATAGTGGGGGTCAGTGTGTGAGACCTGTATAGTGGTGGTCAGTGTGTGAGACCTGTATAGTGGTGGTCAGTGTGTGAGACCTGTATAGTGGTGGTCAGTGTGTGAGACCTGTATAGTGGTGGTCAGTGTGTGAGACCTGTATAGTGGGGGTCAGTGTGTGAGACCTGTATAGTGGTGGTCAGTGTGTGAGACCTGTATAGTGGGGGTCAGTGTGTGAGACCTGTATAGTGGGGGTCAGTGTGTGAGACCTGTATAGTGGGGTCAGTGTGGGAGACCTGTATAGTGGGGGTCAGTGTGTGAGACCTGTATAATGAGGGTCAGCGTGTGAGACCTGTATTGTGGGGGGTCAGTGTGAGACCTGTATAGTGGGGGTCAGTGTGTGAGACATGTATAGTGGGGGTCAGTGTGTGAGACCTGTATAGTGGGGTTCAGTGTGTGAGACCTGTATAGTGGTGGTCAGTGTATAAGACCTGTATAGTGGGCGTCAGTGTGTGAGACCTGTATAGTGGGGGTCAGTGTGTGAGACCTGTAGAATGGGGTCAGTGTGTGAGACCTGTATAGTGGGGGTCAGTGTGTGAGACCTGTATAGTGGGGTTCAGTGTGTGAGACCTGTATAGTGGTGGTCAGTGTATGAGACCTGTATAGTGGGGGTCAGTGTGTGAGACCTGTATAGTGGGGGTCAGTGTGCGAGACCTGTATAGTGGGGGTCAGTGTGTGAGACCTGTATAGTGGGGTCAGTGTGTGAGACCTGTATAGTGGGGGTCAGTGTGTGAGACCTGTATAGTGGGGGTCAGTGTGTGAGACCTGTATAGTGGGGTCAGTGTGTGAGACCTGTATAGTGGGGGTCAGTGTGTGAGACCTGTATAGTGGGGGTCAGTGTGTGAGACCTGTATAGTGGGGTCAGTGTGTGAGACCTGTATAATGGGGGTCAGTGTGTGAGACCTGTATAGTGGGGGTCAGTGTGAGAGACCTATATAGAGAGGGGATCACTGTGTGAGCAATGTGGTGGGGGTCAATGTTTGGGTGGTCAGTGTGTGACACATATAGTGGGTGGTCAGTGTGTGACATATAGTGGGTGGTCAGTGTGTGACACATATAATGGGTGGTCAGTGTGTGACATATAGTGGGTGGTCAATGTGTGACACATATAATGGGTGGTCAGTGTGTGACATATAGTGGGTGGTCAATGTGTGACACATATAATGGGTGGTCAGTGTGTGACATATAGTGGGTGGTCAGTGTGTGACATATAGTGGGTGGTCAGTGTGTGACGCATATATTTAGTTTATAAAGTAATAACTTTCAGTTTACAGTGGGTATAGCAGTCACTACGTAAATAGGTCAGACCAGCACTGTACCACTCAACCCATGTAGGTTTGTGCAAGAGAGAATGAAAGTATGTAAAATATACATTCACCAATAAGCATACAATCATATAGCATTACCAGCATGTTTCCATTCTGCGTCTCTCTCGCACACGTATCCTTCCTACCTTGGTAGAGTATGCAAAGAGGCCACCTCATTAATATTCATGCAGGTATCTCCCCCACAGGTGAGTGGAGAGCACACCTGGGCAACCAGCAGGCAGGCGTGCTGCGGGCAGGTGCACCTCCTATCCTGCAGGTAAGTTCCTCGAGACACCTTAGACAAAGGCTGTGGGATTTCTGTCGCTTGCACCTCGAAGGAGGACACAAATCAAGACAAATATTCCACAACATTGTCCACCACTTGTGCTGTTTGGTCGAACTCAGAGCTTCTTATCCAACGCATGATCTAAGAAATTTCTGTCATGGAGAGAGCTATGTGAATTGTTCCATGCCAATCTGGGGGTCTTCCAGGTTGTGTGGACGTATATAGAATCCGGAGAACACGGAAGTGTAACCCAGAATAGAAAATAATATAGATATAGGGAGGTGTTTGGTGGCAACTGTGTGAGGCCGGGTTGGTAAGGCGGAGTCTCACAGTTTGCTTCCATCAGTTGGTCACGCCACTCGGTAAGGAAAGCACGTGTCTCCTCCCAGCTCCCTTCATGTTTGTGAAGGTCCTTGCACAAACTTGAACACCTGTGATACGAAGTTATGATGATAATACTACTGCCAGTGTTAGTGGCTTAAGTGTTCACCGGAATGATTTTTCTAGTGAGGAAATTTGCCAGGAAAGATGTGCGGTTGTGTTTTGTTGAGTTTGGCCTACTGTTATGTATAACTTTGTGATGGCGTGTGTGTAGTGTCAGGCGCGGGGCTGACGGGTCAACTGACATGATTAAGTTTACGGTGGCGGAATGTTCAGCTGGTATGGTTATTAGTTACTGATTAGTCACTTGAGATGGTCTCCAGTTGCTGACCATTCAGTTAACATAGTGTTAGTGACTAATTATAGAGCTGACATGGTCAGCAGTGACCTACTAGTTATCTGACGCACTGGTCAGCTAACATGGTCTGCAGTGACTGGTCAGCTGATCTAGTCTCCAATGACTGACTGGTCAGCCGACCTAGTCTCCAGTGACTGACTGGTCAGCTGATAGGGGCTTCAGGTCAGCTCACATGGCCACCAGCGATTCCCTGATAAGCCGATCTTATCCCCTGACTGACTGGTCAGCCGATCTGGTCCCCTTACCGACTGGTCAGCTGACGTGGTCTCCTAACTGATCGTTTTATTCTCCTTCCCATACAATTTATTTTATACATTTTTTTATCATTATTATTTTCCATAAAATTTTTTCTAGCCCTGATGGAAGTGTCGAAGACGGGGGTCTGAGGTTCTAATTTTCCTCATCTCTTCTAGATAAGTATCTAAACTAGTGTTTTTATTCTTTTTTTAAATAGTTGATGCGACTGTTATTTATTTGTCACTAGTATGGTCGTGTGTGTGTGTGTGTGTGTGTGTCTGTGTGTGTCTGTGTACGTGCAAAATTAAGCCGTTTAAAAATTACAGGGAGCGACGATAAATGGTCCTAATGGCTTACTGAAGACAGTACTAAAGAAAAGCAATACGGCGATAAAGACGCTTCTTTTTAGAACCTAATCAAGATTTGGATTGACGTTTTTCTCTGTATCGAAGTTTATCAAGACGTGGATTGACGTTTTTCTCTTATCGAACTTTATCAAAACGTGGATTATTGACGTTTTTCTTTGTGTTGATCTTTATCATGACGTGGATTAATGTTTTTCTCTGTGTAGAGTTTTATCAAGACGTGGATTGACGTTTCCGTGTAGGGCTTTATGTCGTGACTTAATCTTTTCGTTCTCTAACCAGCTTTATCAAATGACTATAATTTACTACACACAACGAAACGTCTTCTCTATAAAAGCTATCTTTCAGCAGTGTTCCATTTCTTCAATTCCAAAGTGTTCAAAATGTTCAGGACTAATGACTTTAAACAGTAAATTTAACAGCATTGACGGAGAGGTGTTCGAATTTGAACCTGACGAAGTCGCTGCGGAGAAAGAACTCGTGATGAAGTATGTTCTGCAACCCCTGAGGCATGTATGACATGCAACAGTCCCTGTGGGACGTATAAGATACAGCAGTCCATGAGAGATGTATGAGATACAGCAGACCCTGAGGGATGTGTGAGATATAGCAGTACCTGAGGGATGTGTAAGATACAACAGTCCCTGAGGGATGTGTGGGATTCAGCAGTCCCTGAGGAATGTATAAGATACAGCAGTCCCTGAGAGATGTGTAGGATACAGTAGTTCCTGAGAGATGTGTGAGATACAGCAGTCCGTGAGGGATGTATGAGATACACCAGTCCCTGAGGGATGTATGAGATACATCAGTCCCTGAGGGATGTATGAGATACATCAGTCCCTGAGGGATGTATGAGATACATCAGTCCCTGAGGGATGTATGAGATACATCAGTCCCTGAGGGATGTGTAAGATACAGCAGACCCCGAGGGATGTGTGAGATACAGCAGTCCCTGATGGATGTGTGAGATTCAGCAGCCCCTGAGGGATGTGTGAGATAAAACAGTCCCTGAGGGATGTGTGAGATTCAGCAGTCCCTGAGGAATGTATAAGATACAGCAGGCCCTGAGAGATGTATGAGATACATCAGTCCCGGAGAGATGTATGAGATACATCAGTCCCTGAGGGATGTGTAAGATACAGCAGACCCCGAGGGATGTGTGAGATACAGCAGTCCCTGATGGATGTGTGAGATACAGCAGCCCCTGAGGGATGTGTGAGATAAAACAGTCCCTGAGGGATGTGTGAGATACAACAGTCCTTGAGGGATTTTTCAGATACAACAGTCCCTGAGGGATGTGTGAGATACAAAAGTCCCTGAGGGGTGTATAAGATACAGCAGTCCCTGAGGGATGTGTGAGATAAAACAGTCCCTGAGGGATGTGTGAGATATAACAGTCCTTGAGGGATGTTTCAGATACAACAGTCCCTGAGGGATGTGTGAGACACAAAAGTCCCTGAGGGGTGTATAAGATACAGCAGTCCCTGAGGAATGTGTGAAATACAGCAGTCCCTGAGGGATGAGAGAAATATAACAGCCCCTGAGAGATTAATGAGATATAGCAGCCCCTGAGGCATATGTGAAATACAGCAGTCCCTGAGAAATGTGTGAGATACAACAGTCCTTGAGGAATGTATGAGATACAGCAGGGCCTGTGGAATGTATGAGATACAACAGTTCCTGAGAGATTAGAGAGAGAGACATCAGTCCCTGAGGGATTAGAGAGAGACATCAGTCCCTGAATTTTAAGAGAAATACAGCAGTCGCTGTGGAAAGTATGAGATATAGCATATCCTGAGGGATGACAGGGAGACAGCAGTCCCTGAATTACGAGAGAGATGCAGCAGTCCCTGAGGGATGAGAGAGATACAGCAGGTACTATGAAATGTGTAAGATACAGCAACTAGTGATTCCTGCAAACCTGGTAAAGGGGATACTCAGGTAACACATGTGCTGGAAGGATATGGCCAGAGGGTAATACATGGGATGAATATACTGGTAGGATGTGTCCAGGGAATGAGTGATGCATATACTGGTAGGATGTGTCCAGGGGATGAGTGATGCATATACTGGTAGGATGTGTCCAGGGGATGAGTGATGCATATACTGGTAGGATGTGTCCAGGGAATGAGTGATGCATATACTGGTAGGATGTGTCCAGGGGATGAGTGATGCATATACTGGTAGGATGTGTCCAGGGGATGAGTGATGCATATACTGGTAGAATGTATCCAGGGAGTGGGTGATGCATGTAACAGAAATAGATATGTCCTGAGTTTGATACATGCACTAGGTGATATGTTCAAGGAGCAAGTGTTAAATCCACTAAGAAGAGATATATTTAGTGGATGGGTGATACATGCAGTGGCAGTGTTCTTAAAGATATGAGCGATACACATACTGGTAAATATGTTTAGCATGTGAGAAATTCAAGTATCGGAAAGAAAATGTGTCCAGGAAAGAGGGGAAAAAATTAGGTAGTTAAGTGTCTGAGAGAAGTGTTTATGGAGGGAAGTGTGGCTACTAGTCTGACGTATATTGGCATTATTGCTCTGGTGGCCCAGGTGCCACCCTGGCCCAGGTGCTACCCTGAGCCAGGTGCCACCATGGCCCAGGTGCTACCCTGTCCCAGGTACCACCATGACACAGGTGCCAGGGTAGCACCTGGCTACCTATTGCTTCACATTCTTGACCAGTGCCAACAATACATTCCATTTTCAACTCCTCTCTCCTCCTTTAGTGCCATCAAGTACACCTGTATCCAGGCCCTCCTTACAACAATCCTCCCTACGTATCCTTTAGAGCAATCCCTCCTAGGTATCTCTCCTTCAGATAATCCACCCAGGTTTCCCTTAGTTATCTCCAGGTTTTCCCATTTGGTCATCCTCTCTCTCGGTATCTACTTAGGGCCATCCCCAGGTCCTTCCTTTGGGTCATTCCCAAGTCCTTCCTTAGTGCAATCCCCAGGTTCTTAGGGCCATCTCCAAGTCCATCCGTAGGGTCATCCCCAAGTCTACCCGTAGGGCCATCACCAGGTCCTTCCTTAGGGCCATCCCTAGGTCCTTCCTTAGGGCCATCCACCCAGGTTCCCAGTTGGATCAGCCCATAAGTCCTCGTTTAGGGCCAGGGCGTGAGTCCTGGCGTGGTTCACCTGACGCGGCGAGGTGGGGGCGCCCCTACCCTCCCCTCTACCTGAAGGCTCACCTACCTCTCTCTCTTTCTCTCCTTTCACTTCCTTGCCATTCCACTCCCTCCCTCCGTCCACTCTTCCATCGCCAGTAGCAGGTTCAGCAGTACTAGTGAACCTAGACATCTTCCCTCATAGCCCACTCGCATTTCCCTCTCAACCTCCCCTTCCCTGCACTTTCCATCCCTTCCCCTCCACCTTTCCCTCCTTAATATCCACGGCAGCACGTGGCAGTCACCGCTCTTCCCACAGCTCCCACATTCTCACCCCCCCCCACTAACAATATTCATCCCTTCGACCCATCCCAACCCCCCACGGCAGCTCATGGCACCCATGGCAGTACCCACACTCCTGGTTGTTGCTGCTATTGTAGTTTTCTAGGAAATAAAAGGCAATATATATATATATATATATATATATATATATATATATATATATATATATATATATATATATATATATATATATTATATATATATATATGTATATATATTATATACATAAGAGCATACTGTTGCAGCGGCCATGGAACCGGATGTCTATATTTAGGTCACATTCCGCTTGTGTGGTCCACTGGACCCCCACCCTGAGGCAGGCACCTCTGATGTGCAAGTGTTGTGTGTGTGTGTACTCACCTGTTTGTACACACCTGTTTGTGGTTGCAGGGGTCAATTCATAGCTCCTGGCCCCGAATCTTCACTGATCGCTACTGGGTCCTCTCTCTCCCTGCTTCGTAAGTTTTATCATACCTCGTCTTAAAACTATGAATGGTTCCTGCCTCCACTGCATCACTTGCCAGACTATTCCACTTCTTGACAACTCGATGACTAAAGAAATACTTCCTAACATTTCTGTGACTCATCTGTATCCTCAACTTCTAATTGTGACCCCTTGTTTCTGTGTCCCATCTCTGGAACATCATGTCTCTGTCCACCTTGTCAATTCCTCGTAGTATTTTGTATGTTGTTATCATGTCTTCCCTAACCCTCCTGTCCTGCATTGTAGTCAGGCCGATTTCCCTCAATCTTTCTTCGTAGGACATTCCCCTTAGCTTTGGAATTAGTCTTCTTGGAAACCTTTGCATTTTCTCTA
>NC_091314.1:24393596-24416096 GCF_038502225.1 Cherax quadricarinatus
TCGTTAGATTCAATTCCGTAGCTCATACCACGTAGCTCTGGAATTAGTTAAGCTTCATACCCGGCAATTTCTCCATTTCCTTAACATGCTTTTTCAGAGTTAAGTTGCATAGCAGTGTTCCATATTCCCAGATGAACCTGACATATGTTGTACAAAGGTCCCGGAATGTAGCATTGTTGAGATTCTTGAAGGGTCTCCTAGATTTGCCAGACGAGCATTGGCTAAAGAGGTTATGCAGTTGATACGAACCTCTGACGATGGGCTAGGCACTATATTCACTCCTAGGTCTTTCTCCTGAAGCCTCTGTCTCCCGAGCCTATACTCCGTGTCCAGTCTTCTGTCTCCTTTCCTAATCTTCATAACCTTGCGTTTACTGAGGCGGAATTCAAGCATCCACTTGGCCAGTTTTGCCGTTTGTCCAGATCGGTTTGCTGCCTTTCCCTATCCTCATCTGTTTTTATTCTCTTCCATAGTTTTCCGTCAGCAAAAAGAGATACATCTGACTCAATCCAGTGTAATTCACATACACTAGAAACAGTACTGGTCTTGATATTGATCCTTGCAGAACCCCGCTTGTTACTCTTCCCCATTCTGACATTTCTTCTTGGATAATCACTCTTTGCTTCCTCTGTCCACCGGAATACGTTCCCTGTTATTCCTGTCTGCACTTCAAGTTTTTTGTCTCAGCCTCTTGTGTGCTATAGTATCAAAAAATCTTCTTGTAGCCTACGAAAACGCAAACTCTTCTGTCTAACGTTCTTTGTCACAGAATTGCAACAGGTTAGTCAGAAAAGATCTGCTATTTCTGGACCCATGCTGGTTATTGTTTATGGAGCTACTGGTATATAGTTCAACGCTTCCTGTTTGTCTCCTTTCTTAAATATATTATTATTATTATTATTATAATCAAGGGGGAAGCGCTAAACCCGGAGGATTATACAGCGCCTGGGGGGGGGGGATATGTGGAAGGCATTCAGGCTTAATTCGGGGAACTGGAGCACAGATCCAATTCCCTAAATCAAGAGCCCCTCACCAACATCAAGGAACCTTCCTTGAGGGGTTCTTAAATATAGATGCTGCATCCACTGTCTTCCAGAACTTTGGCAGTTGCCCTATTTATTTGTTGTAGATCTTAACTAGCGGTTTGGATAGTGCTGCTGCTTCCTCTCGCAGAATCTATGGTGATACCTTGTCAAGTTTCACTGCCTCTGAAGTATCCTGGGCCATTAAAAGTTTTTTTTTTTCCTCTTCCCCTTTTATGCTTGTGGTGTTCAGTGCTTCCTGGTGTCGCCCCTGTTTCCTCTAAGAAGACTTCTTTAAAACGTTTGTTCACCGCTTCGTAGACTTCCTTGTCATTTTTCGTGAGTTTTCCTTCAGTTGAATTACCTGGTACTTTACTGTCGTCTTCTGATGCGGTTGGGAAGCAGTTCTAGTTCAGACTCGTCCTTCTCTGTTAGTATGTCATTCTCATATTGTCACTCAGCTTCTCTCCTCACCCTTACATAATCGTTTCTGGCGAATCTTCTCATTTATCTGCACTCGTCTGTCCTTTGTTTTTCATATTGATTCCACGCTCTTGTGTGTGTGTGTGTGTGTGTGTGTGTGTGTGTGTGTGTGTGTGTGTGTGTGTGTGTGTGTGAATGGTTGTTTCCTTGATTTAGCCGACTTTCTGTGTTTAATAAAGTCAGAATTGTGTTATTACCTTGTCATCTTCAACAGGAGAGTGCTTTTCATGGTGTGTACCTCACTGTTTGATATCTTCTTTGTGTCTGTCCGTTTCCTCTCTCTCTCTTCTTCTCCAACTCCCTCTTTGCTTTATACTATAATCCTCCTTTCACAACTCCATCACGTCCTCACACTCCATCATGCTCTCACAATCCATCACTCACTCCTTCCCTCCCTAACACTCCATCACCCCCACGCACTTCCTCGCACTCCACCGTCACAGACACTAACAGTGACATATGGTGACACAATCCTCCCACTCTTCATTGACCACGTAATACCATTACGCCTGTCTTCCTCCTTATTACTCCGTGGAATTAACACCGCCCTCATGTATCTCTCTCTCTCTCTCTCTCTCTCTCTCTCTCTCTCTCTCTCTCTCTCTCTCTCTCTCTCTCTCTCTCTTTCAAACACACACACACACACACACACACACAAACAAACATTGTGAGCCTTGGACTGACACAGGAAACAACATCAATTAGACTGTTATAGGAAGTGGCAGGAGCTGTAACAAACAGTAATTTAGACACAGTTTTTGACGACTCAGGAGTGAGCTTCATCAAGTCTTGTTAAAGCTCACTTCTGAGAGTAACGTCGTCTGTAATGAAATCTGCTTTGTAAATCATGTTTCTCGCCGCGTCAGAGGAACTGCCTTTCTCTGGACACATTAACTGAGGTTCAAAATGCCTGAAAAGGGTTTGCAGTCGTCTGAACAGAATTAAAGGCACAAGACCGTGACTGGAACAATTAACTAACCCAAAATTAAGTAACCCATATTTTAGTCTAGGGTAGATCGAAACATCTTGCAAACTTGACTCTCTAAAGTGTTGCGTGAGTTTAGCTCAGTGTTTAGTCCAGGCTACATAACCTTTTCTGAACCTTAACCTGATACCTCTGTTATTAAGAAAATTAGAAGCCTTAGCGCTTTGAAATATCTAAAACACGAAAAGTATAAATATATTAACCGGGACAGACGAACTGCCAGCCACAATGGAAAAAATAAGATCCTTTATTGACAACGTTTCGTCCACACAGTGGCCTTTATTAAGTTGTGTACGAATGGTATATAATACCGACAAGATGAGAGTAAGACACATGTGCAACATCTGGGTATCTTTATTGTAGACGTTTCGCCATCCAGTGGCTTTATCAATACAAATTCTAGGACAAAACTTGAAGACAGTAGAACTATGTACAGAAGATGAGGTAATCAGTCCCTCAACCTAGGAGTAGGTGCGAACAGCACCATAGTCGTGGAGATTCTGAAGCAGAAGAAAGAATCCTGGCGCTTATATAGTAACGTCAGGTGTAGCAGACGAGGGCATATTCACTGGGGAATCCCGCCTACCAGTGACTATGCCCTCGTCTGCTACACCTGACGTTACTATATAAGCGCCAGGATCCTTTCTTCTGCTTCAGAATCTCCACGACTATGGTGCTCTTCGCACCTACTCCTAGGTTGAGGGACTGATTACCTCATCTTCTGTACATAGTTCTACTGTCTTCAAGTTATGTCCTAGAATTTGTATTGATAAAGCCACTGGATGGCGAAACGTCTACAATAAAGATACCCAGATGTTGCACATGTGTCTTAATCTCACTTTATTAAGTTGCAAATATGTCTGCATTTGTCCTTTTTTCATCGTGTTGGTATTTTATACAATTTCTTGCCGGTCATAACGTTGTTAGTTTAAATGCAGAATTTTGTACTCACTGGAGATAATATTTATAAAATCATTAGAAGAAAGCAAAGCACCAAAGTCTGCAAACTAAGAAGTGATACACCAGGATTGTAGAGAAGACACGTGTCTTAAACTCATGTCCCTTGGTTAGACATGACAGGACACGGGCCTTTAACTGTCTTCTTATTTGACATGCTAATGCTAGTGGTCGTACTATTGATGATAAGGACACCTGTAATGACCGACTAATCGCGTCAGAACTACTGCTTCGTGTATTAAGTTCGTCAGTATTCGACTGTAGACGTCTGTTGTACAGGCGAAATGTTTGGCCAGTAAATATATGCAAGTGTTGTATTCTTCAATATGGTCCTAAAAATTTTTCAGTTAGTTATTCCTTCCCTATAGGTAAAAATAATTATAGCCACAAAGCAGCAAGATTAACTTGGAACAGAATCTTGCCTTAACCAACCATTTACTGGACCCCCGCATAACGATCACCTCCAAATGCGACCAATTATGTAAGTGTATTTATGTAAGTGCGTTTGTACGTGTATGTTTGGGGGTCTGAAATGGACTAATCTACTTCACAATATTCCTTATGGGAACAAATTCGGTCAGTACTGGCACCTGAACATATTTCTGGAATGAAAAAATATCGTTAACCGGGGGTCCACTGTAATTGTATTGAAAGTACACACTGTGGATGGTATTGTGTTGAGAGAACTTAAGGAGATATTACTAAGAATATGATGGTAATATTTCTCTAAGATGAGGCTTTTAACAATCAAAATAGATTTCTGTTAAAAAAATCCTGGCTAATAAATTTATTAGAACTCAGTTCCATTCAGAAATTTTGACTCGAAAGTCCCGTATGTCGGGTGGTAGCGCACTCAGTTCACACGTTGAGTGTCCATAGTTCGAT
This sequence comes from Cherax quadricarinatus, assembly GCF_038502225.1. NCBI lineage: Eukaryota > Metazoa > Arthropoda > Malacostraca > Decapoda > Parastacidae > Cherax > Cherax quadricarinatus. The sequence continues at coordinate 24,397,929 of NC_091314.1, forward strand.
CTCAGGTACGGGTGGAAACATTGGGCGTGTTTCCTTAATTAAGACACCTGCAGTTCCCGTTCACCTGAGAGTAAGTAGGTACCTGGGTGTGGGTCGCATCCTGGGGGGCAAAATCAACCTAAGTTTCCTGAAATGCTATGATCTGTATAAGTTGTATTTTATACTTGTAGAAGTAAACATTATTATTATTATTATTATTATTATTATTATTATTATTATTATTATTGTTATTATTATTATTATTATTATTATTATTATTATTATTATTATTATTATTATTATTATTATTATTATTATTGTTATTATTATTATTATTATTATTATTATTATTATTATTATTATTATTATTATTATTATTATTATTATTATGTAAGATTATAACAGTGTAACGAGGCACAGTATTGAAGAGAAGATTCAGACTTTAGTTAGAGATTATGTCGCCGGGAGAATTTTCAGTCTTACCAGACTACCTACTGACACAACCTAAATACTGCACTTAATCAGAGGCAGTTAGGTCATGCATATTGCTTCTGTTTGTTGTGAGTAGGACCTACTTAGCACGCGGCAGTAAGACGTACTTAGCACGCGGCAGTAAGACGTACTTAGCACGCGGCAGTAGGACCTACTTAGCACGTGGCAGTAGGACCTACTTAGCACGCGGCAGTAGGACCTACTTAGCACGTGGCAGTAAGACGTACTTAGCACGCGGCAGTAGGACCTACTTAGCACGTGGCAGTAGGACCTACTTAGCACGTGGCAGTAGGACCTACTTAGCACGTGGCAGTAAGACGTACTTAGCACGCGGCAGTAAGACGTACTTAGCACGTGGCAGTAGGACCTACTTAGCACGTGGCAGTAGGACCTACTTAGCACGTGGCAGTAAGACGTACTTAGCACGCGGCAGTAGGACCTACTTAGCACGCGGCAGTAAGACGTACTTAGCACGCGGCAGTAGGACCTACTTAGCACGTGGCAGTAGGACCTACTTAGCACGCGGCAGTAGGACCTACTTAGCACGTGGCAGTAAGACGTACTTAGCACGCGGCAGTAAGACGTACTTAGCACGCGGCAGTAGGACCTACTTAGCACGTGGCAGCAGGACCTACTTAGCACGCGACAGTAGGACCTACTTAGCACATGGCAGTAGGACCTACTTAGCACGTGGCAGTAGGACCTACTTAGCACGTGACAGTAGGACCTACTTAGCACGTGGCAGTAGGACCTACTTAGCACGTGGCAGTAGGACCTGCTTAGCACGTGGCAGTAGGACCTACTTAGCACGCGGCAGTAGGACCTACTTAGCACGTGGCAGTAGGACCTACTTAGCACGTGGCAGTAGGACCTACTTAGCACGTGACAGTAGGACCTACTTAGCACGTGGCAGTAGGACCTACTTAGCACGTGGCAGTAGGACCTACTTAGCACGCGGCAGTAAGACGTACTTAGCACGCGGCAGTAGGACCTACTTAGCACGTGGCAGTAGGACCTACTTAGCACGCGGCAGTAAGACGTACTTAGCACGTGGCAGTAGGACCTACTTAGCACGTGACAGTAGGACCTTCTTAGCACGCGGCAGTAAGACGTACTTAGCACGCGGCAGTAGGACCTACTTAGCACGCGGCAGTAAGACGTACTTAGCACGCGACAGTAGGACCCACTTGGCACGTGGCAGTAGGACCTACTTAGCACGCGGCAGTAGGACCTACTTAGCACGTTGCAGTAAGACGTACCTAGCACGCGGCAGTAAGACGTACTTAGCACGTGGCAGTAGGACCTACTTAGCACGTGACAGTAGGACCTACTTAGCACGTGGCAGTAGGACCTACTTAGCGCCCGGCAGTAGGACTTACTTAGCACGTGGCAGTAGGACCTACTTAGCACGTGGCAGTAGGACCTACTTAGCACGTGGCAGTAGGACCTACTTAGCACCCGGCAGTAGGTCTGCTGCGGTTCCCTGTGTCTGAGTGGATCAACGTAACAAAATGAACTCGCTTGGGATCGTTTCTCTTGAACTATAGTTAACCAATAGAAAGTCACAGAGTTCATAGATGATATGAAAACAGGAAAACATTCTGCGTCTGTGGCTGATTGTAGAGATATTCTGGTGAAGCAGCAGCAGTAGTAGTAGTAGTAGCAGCAATAGTAGTAGCATGAGCAGTAGTAGTAGTAGCAGCGGTAGTAGCAGCAGCAGTAACAGCAGTAGTAGTAATAGTAGTAGTAGTAGTAGTAGTAGTAGTAGTAGTAGTAGTAGTAGTAGTAGTAGTAGTAAAGTCCAAATTCAACACTACGTTTACAAATATTGCATGTTAATATAGCATGTTAATTCTCATCACCAGTTTGTGGCCGGAGGAAGTGGAGAGCGGTGAGAGAGCCTTCGGCTTTACTATACTAACCTCAACTGCTTAGAGTCTAAACAGAAGTACTGGCACTTAGCCGCTAGTTTTTCTCAGGCGATAACTTTGAATATTGTGTGTGAGGTCTGTGTAACCCAGGTACTCCTTCCTTCCGTCCTTCCTTCCTTCCTGCCTTCCTTCCTTCTGTCCTTCCTTCTTTCCTTCCTTCCTTCCTTCTCGCACATGGTTTGCATAATTTATCAACTTGCGTGTCTTTTACACACTAATTGACAGTAAATCGCGGGAGGAAGCGTAGCAAATGTCTTGCACACTGAGCGATGTCTACACAGCCTCTCTCAGTCAGCACATTCTCAAACTTTTCTTTTCCGATATCTTTCCTGGTTATATGATGTGATTTTTAACGGGAAGCCGGGGGAAGGCCTTGGTCATATGACTAGAAGCTCCAGTAAGCAAGTTATTAACTAAAACCAGTGTCAGGAAACATCTTTCTTCCCCGTTCAGATTTTTCTGTTCCGATTTCTTTCTTAGTCAACAGATTCTCATACTTTTCTGTTTCCTGCTTCTTTCCTAGTTAACAGATTCTCAGGAATTTCTGTTTGACTTGCTGATCTATTCAGTAATTTGTTCCTCCTCACCTCTTTAATCATACCTGTATGTCTGTGTATTATTTCGTTGCTACTCGTGTTAGGTGCTCCTTATCGCGTTTCCTCATTTCTCCTTCGCATCTGAGTGACTTTCAGCTCATGCTTCCTAGTCTGAGTCCACTGGTGGAATCTTACTGAACGTGAGTTAACTACAACATAATTGTCATCAATTAAAATTACTAGTGATGAATGTGTGTGGTTGCTGGACATAGAAAAAGGTTCAACGTATGAAGGTGAATGGCCCGTTAATTCCCTCATGCATTTTCATTTAAATAGCAGTAGTTTTAGTTGTAATATTAGTAGTAGCGTTAACGGCAACAACAGTAGTAGTAGTCTAGCAGCAACAAAAGTAGTAGTGTTAGCAGCAGCAACAGTAGCAGTAGTCTAGCAGCAAGAAAGGTAGTAGTAGTGTAGCAGCAAGAAAGGTAGTAGTAGTGGTAACAGCAGTAGTTGTAGTAGAAGTAACAGCAGTAATTGTAGTAGTGACAGCAGCAATAATTGTTGCACCAGCAGTAGCCAAAAATATCATTTACTCTATATTCTACTGCTTCCTTTCTTATTAAATATGCATTCAGCTTTTACAGTAAACCAAATTAATGTTTTTCACCTACTTCTTCATGCCAGAAGTGTGACTAGAGGAAGTGGAGGGTGGAGAGAGAGAGAGAGAGAGAGAGAGAGAGAGAGAGAGAGAGTCTAGTTTTGTTTTTCTCATCAGATAACCTCGAAACAGACCATAAGTTCGTCTGTTATATCTTACCCATGTGTGTGTCCCTTGATCCTGTCTGTCTCACTGATACTCAATTTGTCTTGGAGTTTTCTGTCTGGCTGATTTTCACCTGACGCTCTCCAAGCCTGGAATATTTCTCTCTCGTATTTTTTTCCCCGATCTGTGTGGCTGATTTTCAACACCTCTGTTCTTTAGTCTTACCTGTTAGTCCGATCGTTAATTCTCTGATTGTTAATTCTTGATTTTTTTCTATCTGGCTTATTGCTGCCACTTGTCTTGACATCGTCGTTATCTCCCTTCTGGTGGTCTAACTTGTTTCATTTTCACGCAATTTAGTGGTAAATTTTTCACCATTTCATATTTCCACTTTTTTTCCATTTATCTCCAATATTTCCAGGTCTCATTTTTTTCCATCTCTCTCTCTGTCTCATATTATCTTCATAGGTAATATCTGATTTTACGTTTATCAGTTTTGTGTTACCTCTCTTGTTTCTTGTTTCCCGCGTAATTGCCATAAAATATATATGAAATACCAACAAGTCGCAAAGCGAAGAAACAAAGGCAGAAACCACACTTTTAAGTATAAGTTTCTCTTGAAGATCAAGATTTTCCGTGTCCGTAGAAAGTACGTGAATTATCTGAGTAGGTAATCGACTGCAGTTAGGACTCCAAATATTACTCAGGAGACCCAAAGACATAGGGACAGTGTTGAGCTTGAAGATCGTTTATTTTTCTACATAGAGTACATGAGAAATGTGAGCATATACAGAAGTGAGAATTGTGGACAACGCGTGATCGAACTGAGCACGTAAGAAAGTGTCAGGGTCATGTCGTTGAGTTTACCGACTATGAGAGGGATCGACCAGCTGAAATGTCCTTTTTTTTCCCTATTATCTGTCTGATGGTGTCGTTTATACTTACTCAGTCGCACCTCTCTTAAAGTTCTCTCTTCGTCTTTATATTCTTATATTAATCACGTACTCTACATAGTCTTGAAATAGTTAGCTCTACAAGCGAAGCTTTCTGCTTTTATATCTTTGTTTTAGCAGAGTAATTCTTGGGTTCCTAGGTGCAGTTGGTCACCTGGAAGGAGTATTTTATCCACTTGTTTAGTCATTAAAGCGAATAATCTCGACGTTAAGCAGCACTGTGGCTGCTTGTTTACTTACCAATTTGTATTTATGCATATGAGTTTAAGGGAGTTGAACTCCAGCTCTAGTTCTGTACTATTGTGTATTTTGTACTCGACTCTAGGTCTTTCTGAGACCCAGCTGCTGGGTGTGTGTGTGTGTGTGTGTGTGTGTGTGTGTGTGTGTGTGTGTGTGTGTGTACATTATCTACATTCACAGCAGTAGAGAATGTTCACTTTGTTCCGTCTCCTTTAATTCATTTATTATAAATAAGTTTGAAATTTCCTGTGGGTTTAGCCGAAATTACTTCCCCTTAGAGTCAATTAGAGCTATTATCCACCTTTTTTTTTTGTAAATAATTACTTTCTATTGCCTTTTATGCATATCTTTTTTTTTCGTAATTAGAAAAAAAGTAAAGCTTTTTTTTCCCGACTCAATGTAATCTCTCTCTTATTCAACAATTACATTTTAGAAGCTTGCGTTTGTGTGTGTGTAATTCTTTGTGTGTATGCTTGCATGTGTGTGCATTTGTGTGTGTGCTTACATGTGTGTGTGCGTTTGTGTTCTTGCATGTGTGTTTTTGTTTGTGCGTGCTTGCATGTGTTTACGTTTGTGCCTGTGTTTGCATGCGCATGTGCTTGCGCGTGTGTGCTTGCCTGTGTGTACGTGTACTCACCGAGTTGTGTTTATGGGGGGTCGAGACTCGGCTCCTAACTGCACCCTCTCTACCTTGATCAGCATCACAAACTTCTGGTCTCCTGGGCCATGACTACTCTTGAAGCTACAGTTCTTTCTCCCGCCTCTTAACTCACCATTAACAGACTTAAAAAAACTTTATCATATCTTCGTTTTAAATCCCTGTGTAGAGTTCACTCCAACTATGTTTCTACTCACTTCATTCCCTATGTTAACTACTGTTTAGCTGGAGAAATGTTTCCTGACAGCCCTGTCTTATATTGGGATGTGTAGCATTTTTTATACAGGATTCTATAAGGTTAGCTTAACGTTCTTAACTTTATTTACAAGCTAAGAGCTGTTATCTACATCAGCTCATTTGAAAGTCTTTTTATGTTATGAGACATACAGATATGGAACAGGATGAAGTTAGAGCCATCTGTAGGCCAGGTATTTCATATGGTCATCTGACTATATTTCGTTGATGTTTTCTTTATGCTGTATGAATGTTCCAGGCACGTGTCATCCTGGGAATAAATGATCTCTGATGAAGTGATGTTCTGGAGAAGGATACAGCCAGCGTGTAGTTGCTGTTTGCTGTCCGTCTTGTTGTATAGAAGCTCACATCTCGCTGTCCTCGGATTGGAGCAAAGTGTGGTACTTTGACAATATTTATTGGCTTGTACATAACAATAAGGCCGCCCAAATTCCTCCTGTGTTGGAATGCTCTGCTGAAATTACAGATCTATCCAGGCGAGAGATGAGCCGTCTTTCTATATTCTTTATTCTGTCAAGAAGTCGCAGATGAGACGGAGGGCAGGCAGTCCAAGGAAGTGGAGCATACTCAAGGTGTGACTGCACTTGTGCCTCATACAGAATCTTGCAACTTCTACTGTCGAGCAGATGCGAGATCCGTCGAAGTGCTGCAAGCTTCCTGGCTGCTTTGTTTGCAAGACTTACAGCCTGGTTCTTCATAGTCAGTTTGGAGTCAGATTTCATCCCAAGGATATCAACTTCGTCCCTTGGTACTAACTCTCTCCCATTCATTCTTACCACTGCTCCAGCATTACCATCATGGTGCCTAGAGACCATCATCCATAGTAGATAGTCTCTCTTCCTCTACTCCCTCTCTATCTCTCTCTCTGTCGTGGAGCATTTTACATTCAATAATCATATCTACTCTAGTTTTTCTTTTCTACAGTGACTTAAGATGTAAATCTCGCAATATTGTTGCGTTCTCCATGAACACTAAACCCTTATGAATTATGCAGCACTTGTGTAACGAGATTTAATTAGAGTTAATCCCATACAGCTGCACTGTGTCCAAATACAATATTTACACTGGGAGCAGCTCTCAGCTATGTTGTGTGACTGATTCACTACAGTCACTCATAATACCCAGAGTTCACCACGTGGAGGTCGCTTTGTTCTACTGTACACAGAACACCCCACAGACAACACGCTGAACACTTCTTACAGAACATACCAAAGAGAACAACACGTAAGATACAACATTATTAGAGATGTCGTGAAGAATAAACTATGTAAGACTCGTTGTACAGGGCACTTTAGGTAAGATACGTCATATACGGCACATCAAGAAAGATGCGTCGTACAGGAGACGTGCAGTAAGACACAGTAGAAGGTCTTCAGGTGTGAGTGCGTGCGACACTCGATATCATTGGGGATATGAACATTTATCATGCTTGTGTGAAGCGGCTCGTTGGGTGGGAAAGCGAAGGCTCCTTTATCATAAGATATGAGGGTGTATCAGAATTGTTATTGTCTCAGACCGAGCGCGCTCTGTGTGTGTGTGTGTGTGTGTGTGTGTGTGTGTGTGTGTGTGTGTGCACGGTCTTACGTCGACATCCCCGTGTGCTTGTTTGGCTCCTCTCTTGTTAACACATCTACCTGTCTGCATATTGCCTCTCTCGTCCATCCATCTTCCTGTTTGTATCGCTTCTGTTCTGTCTCTTCGTCTGCCTCTCCTTCCTCTCCCTTCCTATTTTTCCTTCTCAGTCGTTTTTATATGTCAAGTGCAGTGTAATTTCATCCTCTACCTGCCTTCCTGTCTGTATTTTTTTTTCTCTCTTTGAGTCTTCCATTCTGCTTGAGCAACCTTCAACAATATCGATCCCGTCACTTTGTTGACTTGACCAGTATCTAGTGACCAGAACATCTTAAAGTTTACTCAAGTTTGGAAAGTTATGAAGAAAGACTTTAAAACAATACAGACAGCGCCCCATTTATTATTATTATTATTATTATTATTATTATTATTATTATTATTATTATTATTATTATTATTATTATTTTCACAGGAAGTGGTAAACCTATAGGGATCATACGGCGCCTGGGGAACGGGAAGTGACCAGATTTGATGCGAAGAATTGATGGGCTACTAATGTCCAAACCTTAAGACTTAATGGGAATTCAAACAAGGAAGAATTATATGTAACATTGTAACGAGAGAGGAGGAAATAAATTAAAAAAATAGATAAGAGTAGGTCAGACCCGAATCTCTTGCTCAAGATTAAACAATAGTTAAGTAAACGGGAATGAGAAAATATGAAGAATGGAGGAGGAAAACAAATGGTCACATTTGAGAGGAAGAGTATCAGATAGTGAATACTGAAGTTGCAGAGTGCATGTACAGAAGTTGATATTTTAAATGAGGCGGACTTCAGCCTTCAACTTTCTTTCGAAATGAAGTCCAGAGAAGAAAAAGCTATTGATCGATATTGAAAAAAAAAATGTAAGATTGGAGGTGTAATCAGCATGCGCCTTAAAAGATGTGTAGAAGGGGAAACTATCCACTCTGGAATTCTTGTTTTAAGGAATTTATTTATAAGCATTAAACTCATAAGAACATAAGAAGAATGAACACTGCACGAAGCCTACTGGCCCATGCGAGGCAGGTCTAATTCTCCTATCGGCTTAAGCCAATGCCCTAACCTAGTGAGGTCAGGTCACATTCACTTAAGGAAGGAGCACGGCATCTGACTTAGTAGCACAAGCTAGTCAGGTCCAACTCACAACCACCCTCACCCAATTTTGTATTAATCTAACCTATTTTTAAAACTACACAACGTATTAGCTTCTATGACGGTACTCGGGAGTTTGTTCCACTCATCCACAACTCTATTACCAAACCAGTGCTTTCCTATATCCTTCCTGAATCTGAATTTTTCCAACTTAAAGCCATTGCTGAGAGTCCTGTCTATGCTAGATATTTTCAGCACGCTATTTACATCCCCTTCATTAATTTCTATTTTCCATTTATACACCTCAGTCATATCCCCCCTAATTCTACGCCTTTCTAGAGAGTGCAGATTTAGGGACCTTAGTCTATCCTCATAGGGAAGACTTCTGATGCATGGTATCAACTTTGTCATCCTCCTTTGTACGTTTCCCAGTGCATTTATATCCATTCTGTAATACGGTGACCAGAACTGTGCAGCATAATCTCCTTTTGCACTCTCTTCACCTTTCTTTGACTCTTCATATAGTCTGATCTTCTTATAACACTTCTGCTTTGTAAAAACCTCTCATAAGCTACACTTTTCTCTTTTATCACATTCTTTACTTCATCATTCCACCAATCAACTTTGTCATCCTCCTTTGTACGTTTCCCAGTGCATTTATATCCATTCCGTAATATGGTGACCAGAACTATTCAGATAAATGGTTGACAAAGTGCTGATAAACTGTTCACAGCGCACATTACAGCAAAACTGAAATATGGAAGCAATAGTAGTTACCACAGGTAAAGATCATCATTTACTAAGAGTACTATAAATGCCTTGTTTCTTGATAGGAGAAGAGGGGATGACAATGTGTTTCCTGTTTTGATAGAAAAACCGGAGACATAATAACAGAAGAGATAATGAAAGATTATGTGTGAGATGACATCTCAGCCCTATAAGCCTTCTGCTATCCTGTTATCTTTACAGTGCCTTGATAATGTGAGAAATTAGGAAAGCGCTTAGAAATTCACCATATTTTTCATAGTGGTTATTCTTCATATTGTGATATCACCTGTTTACTGTGATATTATTATTATTATTATTATTATTATTATTATTATTGTATATATCTATATATATATATATATATATATATATATATATATATATATATATATATATATATATATATATATATATATATATATATATATATACTCACCTAATTGTGGTTGCAGGGGTCGAGACTCAGCTCCTGGCCCCGCCTCTTCACTGATCGCTACCAGGTCCTCTCTCTCTCTGCTTCCTGAGCTGTATCATACCTCTTCTTAAAACTATGTATGGTTCCTGCCTCCACTACTTCACTTGCTAGGCTATTCCACTTGCTGACAACTCTATGACTGAAGAAATACTTCCTAACGTCCCTGTGACTCGTCTGAGTCTTCAGCTTCCAGTTGTGACCCCTTGTCCCTGTGTCCCCTCTCTGGAACATCCTATCTCTGTCCACCTTGTCTATTCCCCGCAGTATCTTGTATGTCGTTATCATGTCTCCCCTGACCCTTCTGTCCTCCAGTGTCGCCAGTCCAATCTCCCTCAACCTTTCCTCTTACGACATTCCCCTGAGCTCTGGGACTAGCCTTGTTGCAAACCTTTGTACTTTCTCTAACTTCTTGACGTGCTTGACCAGGTGTGGGTTCCAGACTGGTGCTGCATACTCCAGTATGGGCCTAACATACACAGTGTACAGTGTCTTGAACGATTCCTTATTAAGGTATCGGAACGCTATTCTCAAGTTTGCCAGGCGCCCGTATGCTGCAGCAGTTATTTGGTTGATGTGTGCCTCCGGTGATGTGCTCGGTGTTATGGTCACCCCAAGGTGTGTGTGTGTGTGTGTGTGTGTGTGTGTGTGTGTGTGTGTGTATTCTTTTCTTTCAACACACCGGCCGTATCCCACCAAGGCAGGGTGGCCCAAAAAGAAAAACGAAAGTTTCTCTTTTAAATTTAGTAATTTATACGGGAGAAGGGGTTACTAGCTCCTTGCTCCCGGCATTTTAGTCGCCTCTTACAACACGCACTTCCCCATGGAGATAAGAGGAAATAAACAAGAACAAGAACTAGAAAGAAAATAGAAGAAAACCAAGAGGGGTTTGTATATATATGCTTGTACATGTATGTGTAGTGTGACCTAAGTGTAAGTAGAAGTAGCAAGACGTACCGGAAATTTTGCATGTTTATGAGACAGACAAAAGACACCAGCAATCCTACCATCATGTAATAAAATTACAGGTTTTCGTTGTACACTCACTTGGCAGGACGGTAGTACCTCCCTGGGCGGTTGTTGTTTACCAACCTAGTACCTAGGATATACATATATATCTATATATATATATATATATATATATATATATATATATATATATATATATATATATATATATATATATATATATATATATATGTATATATATATATATGTATGTATATATATATATATATATATATATATATATATATATATATATATATATATATATATATATATATATATATATATATATATATATATGCAAAACAACCACTGTGAAAGAATAGAGAAATTTCAAGCTCTTTCGGGACTACTCACATTATCAAGGAACAATTGTTCCTTGATAATGTGAGTAGTCACGAAAGCGCTTGGAATTTCTCTATTCTTTCACGGTGGTGGTTTTGCATATTCTGAAATCACCTGTTTAATGTGATCTTATTACATATATATATATATATATATATATATATATATATATATATATATATATATATATATATATATATATATATATATATATCCATACATACATATATTTAATAGCAATTTCATAAATGGGAAATTAGAAATCTGAGAAATAAACGGTGCCGACACGATGCTATAAAGTGTTGTTGACTTACAGTGGTAGAACACTGGAATGGAAAGAGGAATTAACGAGTTTTACTATCACTGGAAAATTGAAAGATTTATAGTAGAAGCTCTATATTCGGACGCACTTTTATTCGCAAAATCCAGTATTCTGAAAAAAAAAAAATCGAGGAAAAAAAAGGTACCGATATTCGCAAATGTCTACACTGGGAACGACACTGTTTTTTGAGCTCTAGTGATTCAGTTGTTATTTTTTGCATAACTATGTGTTATTTATATTTTATTATTGAAAATAAGTGATCATGGCCCCGAATAAGAATAGTGAAGAAAGAAAACCTAAAAGGAAAGCTGTAAAAACCACCAGTGAATTAAAAAAGGTACTTATTTCAAAACACGAAAATGGAATAAGTCTTGTTGCTCTATCAAGGAATATGGCATGTTAACATATATCGTATTTTCTATTATAAAAAAGTAAGGGCGGGATAAAAAATGCTAATTTGGCAACAGGAGTTAACATTCTTGCAGCGTTCATGTGTGATTTCTTGCTTGTACATGTTATTTTACAAGTTTAATTTAACAATATTTTGACTTAAAAATAATTTTTAAAGAGTAATTTTGGGGATCTGGAATGAATTAATTCAATTTACATTAAATTATTTCCTATGGAAAAAATTTATCCCATATTCAGAAAATTCAGTATTCAGAACACTCAGAAACCTATTAATTAAAAATACAAAGATTCTTCTGTATTTGACAAACTGAACACTGAATACGGGATACCACCAGCACATCTCTGCTACTGTAACTACGAACATTGAAGATGGAACAACACCAGCACATCTCTGCTACTGTAATTGCAATGAAAATGGAAAAACACCAGCACAGCTCTGCTACTGTAACTACAAAACACTGAATATGGAACAACACCAGCACAGCTCTGTTACTGTAACTACAGTGAAGATGGAACAACACCAGCACAGCTCTGCTACTGTAACTACAGTGAAGATGGAACAACAGCAGCACAGCTCTGCTACTGTAACTACAGTGAAGATGGAACAACAGCAGCACAGATCTGCTACTGTAACTACAAACACTGAAGATGGAACAACACCAGTAAATCGCTGCTGCTGTAACTACAAACACTGAAGATGGAACAACACCAGCACAGCTCTGCTACTGTAACTACAAAACACTGTAGATGGAACAACACCAGCACAGCTTTGCTACTGTAACTACAGTGAAGATGGAGCAACACCGGCACAGCTCTGCTACTGTAATTACAAACACTGAAGATGGGACAACACCAGCACAGCTCTGCTGCTGTAACTACAAACACTGAAGATGGAACAACACCAGCACAGCGCTGCTGCTGTAACTACAAACACTGAAGACGAGACACCACCACCAGCAAAGTTCCTGTAACTACTAATTAAGTAGTCAAAAACTAGTAATCAGACATTGAAGTCAGTAGTCAGTGTCCCTTGTGCGCGGAGGACAACAGATATCAATAAATTGAACTGCGTCTGGTTTAGCCGGCCTTAACACCGGCAGAGGTCACTGTGTCAGTCAGGAAGCTGATCTAATATTCCCCAGGGGAAAAACAGTGTAATATTTTCTTTGATGTTTCGTCATGGATTATTGCTTACACACATAGGAAGCACTAAACCCGTTGTGATCATGTAACGCTCTATTAATGGGAGTAATCAAGTTTGAAGGAAGTGTAAGGTAGCTCCAGTTCTTTTGATCAAGAGACCTTCAGCATCAAGGCACACCTCATTTCAAGGGTCGTAGACAGAAGCCAAATCCTTAAAATTTTGACGTTGTGGGTTTACATTCCCAGAGAGAGAATTGTTTTAGTCAACTAGGGAGGATGTGTGATGAGTGTGACACCAGCAGACTGTGACGCCCTTGGTACTATCAGATTGTGATGTCTGTGGCACTAGCAAACCATGATGTCAATGGTTTCAAATGTTTGTGGTGCCAACAGATCATGTCTGTGGCACAGGCAGACATTGATGTCTGTGGCATTAGCGGGACAGACCATAATGTCTGTAGCACTAAAGGGACAGATCATGATGTCTGTGGTACCAACACATCATGATATCTGTGGCATCAACAAACCTTGATTATATGGCCAGCAGTGTGCGGTAATGAAGGCTTTACTTGGGGCTAAAGACCTCGTTTATTGTTTTTATGCAACCAAGGATATTAAGATAATCTCTCTCTCTCTCTCTCTCTCTCTCTCTCTCTCTCTCTCTCTCTCTCTCTCTCTCTCTCTCAAGTACTGAGGGAGGTGAGAGGCACGTGCCTAGAAGCGTACTTGTCAAGGACACTAGTTAGTAAGGAAAGGGTGTGCAAGCAAGACTAGCTCTAAGTGTATGTTGTGTCATCATTACTCATGCACTTCACCACCCAACGTACTTATTATACTGAAATACACACTGACAAACAACTCGCTAAGCTTTAGAAAAATCCATTCCTGAGTTATTTAAGCGCTCGATGCGTTTACTCCTATGACCTCGTCACATGACTGGCTTACATACACTCTCTTATCTCTCTCCTGAATTGATGATGGTTCAGGACGGACCGAAACGTTGTCTGTTTGATGATGGTTTAGGGCGGACCGAAACGTTGTCTGTTGATGGTTCACGACGGACCGAAACGTCTGTTTGATGACGGTTCAGGAGGGGCCGAAACGTTGTCTGTTTGCTGATGGTTCACGACGGACCGAAACGTTGTCTGATGATGGTTCAGGACGGACCGAAGCGTTGCCTGTTTGATGATGGTTCAGAAGCGACCGAAACGTCGTCTAATGACTTAGCTCCCAAAGTGACAAATCACCTGGACTAAACTGCGAGAGAAAGATTTGTATATTCCGGCCTCAATGAGAAACATAGACTGATTTTTCTTGTATCTCGTATGTTTTGCAAGTCTCTTTTCTCACTTCAAATCAGCGCTCATGACACTTGATTCCAAACACTTATTTCTGATTCGTATATTAGTTCTGAATTGTTCCAGCCACGATTTTTTTTCCTCTTCCTTCATTTATATTAGTTCCCCCAAGTTTTCGTTTTGTAACTCGCCCCTGAACTAGCAACTTGGCTAATGATGTGTGTGTACTCACCTAGTTGTACTCACCTAGTTGAGGTTGCGGGGGTCGAGTCCGAGCTCCTGGCCCCGCCTCTTCACTGATCGCTACTAGGTAACTCTCCCTGAGCCGTGAGCTTTATCATACCTCTGCTTAAAGCTATGTATGGATCCTGCCTCCACTACATCGCTTCCCAAACTATTCCACTTACTGACTACTCTGTGGCTGAAGAAATACTTCCTAACATCCCTGTGATTCATCTGTGTCTTCAGCTTCCAACTGTGTCCCCTTGTTACTGTGTCCAATCTCTGGAACATCCTGTCTTTGTCCACCTTGTCAATTCCTCTCAGTATTTTGTATGTCGTTATCATGTCCCCCCTATCTCTCCTGTCCTCCAGTGTCGTCAGGTTGATTTCCCTTAACCTCTCCTCGTAGGACATACGTCTTAGCTCTGGGACTAGTCTTGTTGCAAACCTTTGCACTTTCTCTAGTTTCTTCACGTGCTTGGCTAGGTGTGGGTTCCAAACTGGTGCCGCATACTCCAATATGGGCCTAACGTACACGGTGTACAGGGTCCTGAATGATTCCTTATTAAGATGTCGGAATGCTGTTCTGAGGTTTGCTAGGCGCCCATATGCTGCAGCAGTTATTTGGTTGATGTGCGCTTCAGGAGATGTGCCTGGTGTTATACTCACCCCAAGATCTTTATCCTTGAGTGAGGTTTGTAGTCTCTGACCCCCTAGACTGTACTCCGTCTGCGGCCTTCTTTGCCCTTCCCCAATCTTCATGACTTTGCACTTGGTGGGATTGAACTCCAGGAGCCAATTGTTGGACCAGGTCTGCAGCCTGTCCAGATCCCTTTGTAGTTCTGCCTGGTCTTCGATCGAGTGAATTTTTCTCATCAACTTCACGTCATCTGCAAACAGGGACACCTCAGAGTCTATTCCTTCCGTCATGTCGTTCACAAATACCAGAAACAGCACTGGTCCTAGGACTGACCCCTGCGGGACCCCGCTGGTCACAGGTGCCCACTCTGACACCTCGCCACGTACCATGACTCGCTGCTGTCTTCCTGACAAGTATTCCCTGATCCATTGTAGTGCCTTCCCTGTTATCCCTGCTTGGTCCTCCAGTTTTTGCACCAATCTCTTGTGTGGAACTGTGTCAAACGCCTTCTTGCAGTCCAAGAAAATGCAATCCACCCACCCCTCTCTCTCTTGTCTTACTGCTGTCACCATGTCATAGAACTCCAGTAGGTTTGTGACACAGGATTTCCCGTCCCTGAAACCATGTTGGCTGCTGTTGATGAGATCGTTCCTTACTAGGTGTTCCACAACTCTTCTCCTGATAATCTTCTCCATGATTTTGCATACTATACATGTCAGTGACACTGGTCTGTAGTTTAATGCTTCATGTCTGTCTCCTTTTTTAAAGATTGGGACTACATTTGCTGTCTTCCATGCCTCAGGCAATCTGTGTGTGTGTGTGTGTGTGTGTGTGTGTGTGTGTGTGTGTGTGTGTGTGAGAGAGAGAGAGAGAGAGAGAGAAAGAGAGCACTGGAACAATCTTTGCATGTCTGCCTGTGATACGGTGTGCCTCTGGGATAGTTCAGTATAGCTTAGCTTTGTCATCTTCCAGGTTTGGTTTCACAATTTATGAGAGACAAAGAAAGATAGAGAGATTTCAGATGGGCGTCCTAAGCCTGGTTCTGGTGCCTGGAGACCTAGCTGCGGCAGTCAAAGTGTCATCCAGGGAATTATTACTTATACGAATAGCCAGTGTTGCTGTCGTGTGTATTGTGTTGATAAGTGTTGCAGTTGTATGTACTGAGTTTATAAGTGTTGTTGTCGTGTGTATAGTGTGGATAAGTGTTGCAGTTGTATGTACTGAGTTTATAAGTGTTGTTGTCGTGTGTATTGTGTGGATAAGTGTTGCAGTTGTATGTACTGAGTTTATAAGTGTTGTTGTCGTGTGTATTGTGTGGATAAGTGTTGTTGCTGTCGTATGTACTGAGTTTATAAGTGTTCTGTCATGGGTATTGTGTTGATAAGTGTTGCTGTCGTATTTATTGAGTTGATAAGTGTTATTGTCTTGTGTATTGTGCTAAGTGAAGTGTTACTGTCGTGTTTATTGTATTGACTGGAGTGTTGCTGTCGTGTTTATTGTGTTGACCGGATTGTGACTGTCGTGTTTATTGTATTGACTGGAGTGTTACTGTTGTGTTTATTATGTTGATCGAAGTGTTACTGTCATGTTTATTGTGTTGACTGGAATGTTTCTGTTGTGTTTATTATGTTGATTGAAGTGTTGCTGTCATGTTTATTGTGTTGACTGGAGTGTTACTGTCGTGTTTATTATGTTGATTGAAGTGTTACTGTCATGTTTATTGTGTTGACTGGAGTGTTACTGTCGTGTTTATTGTGTTGACTGGAGAGTTACTGTCGTGTTTATTGTGTTGACTGGAGTGTTACTGTCGTGTTTATTATGTTGACTGGAGAGTTACTGTCGTGTTTATTGTGTTGACTGGAGAGTTACTGTCGTGTTTATTGTGTTAACTGGAGAGTTACTGTCGTGTTTATTGTGTTGACTGGAGAGTTACTGTCGTGGGTATTGTGTTGACAAGTACTACACTTGCCTACACTGCCCTGACAAGAGTTTTGCAGTCACTGATGTTTCTGGAGGTGTTCCATTAGTGTAATATTTTATACGGAGTGTTAAAGTCATGTTAATTTTGTTGTTGGGATTATTGACGTCGAGTTACTAGTGGCAGTGCCATCCTGTTTATTGTGTTGCTAAGAGATTTGTAGTTTTGAATTTTTTAAATTATAGTCATGAGCAGTATTCAGATTTCAGTTATGAAGTGTTCAAGTTTCAGTTATGAAGTGTTCAAGTTTCAGTTAAGAACAGTATTCAAGTTTCAGTTAAGAACAGTATTCAAGTTTCAGTTATGAACAGTGTTCAAGTTTCAGTTAAGAACAGTTTTCAAGTTTCAGTTAAGAACAGTATTCAAGTTTCAGTTATGAACAGTGTTCAAGTTTCAGTTAAGAACAGTATTCAAGTTTCAGTTATGAACAGTGTTCAAGTTTCAGTTATGAACAGTGTTCAAGTTTCAGTTATGAACAGTGTTCAAGTTTCAGTTATGAACAATATTAAAGTTTCAGTTATGAACAGTATTCAAGTTTCAGTTATGAACAGTATTCAAGTTTCAGTTATGAACAGTGTTCAAGTTTCAGTTATGAACAATATTAAAGTTTCAGTTATGAACAGTATTCAAGTTTCAGTTATGAACAGTGTTCAAGTTTCAGTTATGAACAGTGTTCAAGTTTCAGTTATGAACAATATTAAAGTTTCAGTTATGAACAGTATTCAAGTTTCAGTTATGAACAGTATTCAAGTTTCAGTTATGAACAGTGTTCAAGTTTCAGTTATGAACAATATTAAAGTTTCAGTTATGAACAGTATTCAAGTTTCAGTTATGAACAGTGTTCAAGTTTCAGTTATGAACAGTGTTCAAGTTTCAGTTATGAACAATATTAAAGTTTCAGTTATGAACAGTATTCAAGTTTCAGTTATGAACAGTATTCAAGTTTCAGTTATGAACAGTGTTCAAGTTTCAGTTATGAACAATATTAAAGTTTCAGTTATGAACAGTATTCAAGTTTCAGTTATGAACAGTATTCAAGTTTCAGTT
>NC_091314.1:24421096-24423596 GCF_038502225.1 Cherax quadricarinatus
ACACAAGCAGAACGACATTAACAACGCATGCTAAGCTTACAGACATAAGAGTAACCATTAGGAACCTGGGAAAAAACTGTTTTAAGTCAGTCTTTGCTTCATATGTGTTTCCCTGTTCTGTGGTGAGCAGCGCCGGTGTGGACTAACATGGAGTAACACTCACAGGCGGCCGGGGAATGTACGACGACGTGCGTCAACACTGGTATCTGGGGCTGAGGGGAATGTGTTGTATGGAAAGAATACGACAGCTAGATCCTCTGACTGTAGGAACGAAGAACAAGTGAAGTATGATCACATTATGCAAAATACAACGAGGTATAGACAGGGCAACCACGCTAGCTATCAGGGATCCAACAAGAACCAGAAGACGTGATTGGAAACTGCATACACTTATGTGCCACAGGGATGTCAGGAACAATTTCTTGAACTGTTGGGGTTAATAAATGGAATGAAACGAGCAATGACATAGTTAAAGACGTTTGTGTATAGTTTAAAAAATAGACATGATAAGGTTATTTGACGTCAACTGGCCGTGAATAAGAGGAGGGACCAAGAGCTAGAATAAAACAACGTGTGTCTGTGTGTGTGTAGTTCATTACACACACACACACATTAAAGGAGTAGGCAGGAATAGGAGAGAAAGTACTGCACTGGATCAGGGAATACCTGACAGGAAGGAAACAACGTGTGTCGGTCCGAGACGAGGTGTCGGAGTGGGTTCACGTGTCCAGTGGGGTTCCACAAGGAACCCCACTGTCCGGTGCTATTTCTTGTATATGTAAATGATATGACGGAAGGGATAGAGTCAGAGGTGTCCCTGTCTGCAGACGATGTGAACCTAATGAAGAGAATACAAACTGACGAGGACCAGGTAAGCCTACAAGGGAATCTGGACAGCCTGGAAGCTTAACCCCAGCAAGTGCAAGTTATAAAGCTTCGGGAAGGACAAAGAAGATCGCAGACTGAGTACAGTCTAAGAGGTCAGAGGCTGCAAAACTCACTAAAGGAAAAGGATCTTGGGGTGAGAATCATACCGCGCACATCTGAGGTACATATCAACCAAATAACTGCTGCAGCATACCGGCGCCTGGCGAACCTGAGAATAGCGTTTCGACATCTAAGTAAGAATTCATTCAGGATACTGTACACCGTTTACGTCAGGCCCATATTGGAGTATGCAACACCCTTATAGAACCCACACCTGGTCTAGCACATCAAGAAATTAGAGAAAGTGCAAAGGTTTGCAAGAAAACTAATCCCAGAACTGGGGGGTTTGCCCTACGAGGAGAGGTTAATTAAGGGAACTAAACCTGACAACAGTGGAGGACAGGAGGGATGGGGACGACATGATAACATATAAAATACTGAGAGGAATTGACTTGGTGGATAGGGACAAAATTTTTCAGAGATGTGACACAGCCACAAGAGGTCACAACTGGACGTTGAAGACTCAGATAAATCACAGGGATGTTAGGAAGTATTTTTTCAGCCACAGAGTTGTCAGGAAGTGGAATAGTCTGGGAAGTGGAGCAGGGAGAGAGTGACCTAGTAGCGACCAGTGAAGAGGCTGGGCCAGGAGCCATGACTCGACCCCTGTAACCACAACTAGATGAGTACACACACACACACACACACACACACACACACACACATACACACATACACACACACACACACACACACACACACACACACACACACACATACACACACACACGTTACTCTGCGTCCAGTCATCACTGTTTCTCACACTAAATACTTCGTACTTTCCCTTTCCTATTTCTAACACTGATGATATTTTTGCTTCCACTGCTACTGCTGTTGTTGCTGCTATTATATTATTACTACTACTGTTGTTGCTATTATTGCTACTATTATTATTGCTGCTTCTATTATTACTACTGCTGTTGTTACTATTATTGCTACTACTATTATATTTTAATATTATATTTGTTAATCTTGATATTATTGTTGGTACTGATGTTATTATTGTTCTTTCTCTTAGTATTTTTTTACTATTACGGCTACTATTGTTATTGTTGCTGCTGTTGTTATTATTATTGCTACTGTTATCATTTCTACTACTACTACTACTACTACTACTAATACTACTACTACTACTACTGCTACTACTACTACTGCTACTACTACCACTATTACTAATACTACTATTACTACTACTACTACTACTACTACTACTACTACTACTACTACTACTACTGCTACTACTACTACCACTATTACTAATACTACTATTATTACTACTACTACTACTACTATTACTACTACTACCTATTACTACTACTACTACTACTAACTATTACTACTACTACTAACTATTACTACTACTACTACTACTACTACTACTACTACTACTACTACTAACTATTACTACTTCTGCTACTACTACCACTACTAACTATTACTACTACTACTACTACTAACTATTACTATTACTACTACTACTACTACTACTACTACTACTACTACTAACTATTAC
>NC_091314.1:24426096-24458596 GCF_038502225.1 Cherax quadricarinatus
GGAGGAGGGAAGGCAGGAAGGAAGAAAAGAAGACAGAAATTAGGAAAAGAAGGAAGAAAGAAAGGTAAGAAGGAAGGAAGAGAAGGCAGAAAAGATGGAAGGAAGAGAAGGCAGAAAACATGGAAGGAAGAGAAGGCAGAAAACATGGAAGGAAGAGAAGGCAGAAAACATGGAAGGAAGAGAAGGCAGAAAACAAGGAAGGAAGAAAAACAGAAAAGAAGGAAGGGAACAAGGAAACAAGGCTTCCAGAGGCAGTGTGGTGGAAGGGAAGGAAGGGAAGGGTGGAAGGGAAGGGTGGAAGGGAAGGAAGGGAAGGGTGGAAGGAATAAGTTAAGAATGAATTAGGAAGGAAAGAACAATAAGAATAACAATGGAAAGGATAAAGAATTAAAGAGACAGAAGGGAGTAAATACAGATAAATGGAAGGGAAGGGAATGTAAGGGAAGGAAAGGAAAAGTAAGAGAAGAAATATTAGTGAGAATATAAAGTTAGATTATAGTTAGGTCAAATAATGAGAAGTGAGGTGCACCGTGTATGGCGTTAGTAGGGCGTGGTAGGGCGTGGTAGGGCGTGGGTAAGGAGTGGTAGGGCGTGGGTAAGGAGTGGTAGGGCGTGCGTAAGGAGTGGTAGGGCGTGGGTAAGGAGTGGTAGGGCGTGGGTAAGGAGTGGTAGGGCGTGGGTAAGGAGTGGTAGGGCGTGGGTAAGGAGTGGTAGGGCGTGGGTAAGGAGTGGGTAAGGCGTGGTAGGGCATGGGTATGGCGTGGTAAGGCGTGGCATGGCTTGGTTAAGACGTTTTAATATATGGGCGAGACGTGGACAAAGTGTAGGTTTAGGATCAGCTGAGTCAGCGCCCCAGTTGTTGTATATGTCTGTGCACTCACCTATTTGTGATTGCAGTGGTCGAGTCATAGCTCCTGGTCCCGCCTCTTCGCTGGATGCTCCATAAGCTTTATCGAACCTCTTAAAGCTATGTGTGTGTGTGTGTGTGTGAGAGAGAGAGAGAGAGAGAGAGAGAGAGAGAGAGAGAGAGAGAGAGAGAGAGTGAGAGAGAGAGAGAGAGAGAGAGAGAGAGAGAGAGAGAGAGAGAGAGAGAGAGAGAGAGTGAATGTGGCAGGGAGCGAGAGCGAGCAAGCGTGTGATGTATTGAATGTGACAGTGTGTGGGGGGGGAGGGGAGTAGCGGTGTAGAAAGGCAGCTCCACGTAGCAGGTGGAGGTGGGGAAGGTGGGTGTGGGAGCGGGAAAGGTGAGTGTGGGAGCAGGGAAGGTGTGTGTGGGAGAAGGGAAGGTGAGTGTGGGAGCAGGGAAGGTGAGTGTGGGGGCAGGGAAGGTGAGTGTGGGAGCAGGGAAGGTCGGTGTGGGAGCAGGGAAGGTGGATGTGGGAGCCGGGAAGGTGAGTGTGGTGGGGGCAGGGAAGGTGAGTGTGGGAGCAGGGAAGGTGAGTGTGGGGGCAGGGAAGGTGAGTGTGGGAGCAGGGAAGGTGGGTGTGGGAGCAGGGAAGGTGGGTGTGGGAGCAGGGAAGGTGAGTGTGGGGCAGGGAAGGTGGGTGGGGGCAGGGAAGGTGGGTGTGGGAGCAGGGAAGGTGAGTGTGGGGCAGGGAAGGTGGGTGTGGGAGCAGGGAAGGTGGGTGTGGGAGCAGGGAAGGTGAGTGTGGGGGCAGGGAAGGTGGGTGTGGGAGCAGGGAAGGTGAGTGTGGGAGCAGGGAAGGTGAGTGTGGGAGCAGGGATGGTGGGTGTGGGAGCAGGGAAGGTGAGTGTGGGGGCAGGGAAGGTGTGTGTGGGGGTAGGGAAAGTGAGTGTGGGAGCAGGGAATGTGTGTGTGGGGGCAGGGAAGGTGGGTGTGGGAGCAGGAATGGTGAGTGTGGGA
The DNA here is from genome assembly GCF_038502225.1 of Cherax quadricarinatus. NCBI lineage: Eukaryota > Metazoa > Arthropoda > Malacostraca > Decapoda > Parastacidae > Cherax > Cherax quadricarinatus. The sequence continues at coordinate 24,427,961 of NC_091314.1, forward strand.
GCAGGGAATGTGAGTGTGGGAGCAGGGAAGATGAGTGCGGGAACAGGGAAGGTGGATGTGGGAGCAGGGAAGGTGAGTCTAGGAGCAGTGAAGGTGTGTGTGGGAGCAGGGAAGGTGAGTGTGGGAGCAGGGAAGGTGAGTGTGGAAGCAGGGAAGGTGAATGTGGGGGCAGGGAAAGTGGGTGTGGGAGCAAGGAAGGTGAGTGTGGGAGCAGGGAAGGTGTGTGTGGGGCCTGGGAAGCTGAGTGTAGGGGCAGGGGAGGTGAGTGTGGGGGCAGGGGAGGTGAGTGGGGGGGCAGGGAAGGTGAGTGTGGAAGCAGGGAAGGTGAATGTGGGGGCAGGGAATGTGAGTGTGAGGGCAGGGAAGGTGAGTGTGGGGGCAGGGAATGTGAGTGTGGGGGCAGGGAAGGTGAGTGTGGTAGGAGGGAAGGTGATTGTGGGGGCAGGGAAGGTGTGTGTGGGGGCAGGGAAGGTGAGTGTTGGGGCAGGGAAAGTGAGTGTGGGGGCAGAGAAGGTGAGTTTGGGAGCAGGGAAGGTGAGTGTGGAGGCAGGGAAGGTGAGTGTGGGGGAAGGGAAGGTGTGTGTGTTGGGGAAGGGAAAGCGTGCGTGAGAGCAAGGAAGGTAAGTGTGTGGGGGCAGGGAAGGTGTGTGTGTGTGGGGGCAGGGAAGGTGAGTGTGTGGGGGCAGGGAAGGTGAGTGTGTGGGGGCAGGAAAGGTGAGTGTGTGGGGGAAGGGAAGGTGTGTGTGGGGGCAGGGAAGGTGGGTGTTTGGGGGCAGGGAAGGTGAGTGTGTGGGGACAGGGAATGTGTGTGTGAGGGCAGGGAAGGTGAGTGTGTTGGGGCAGGGAAGGTGAGTGTGTAGGGGCAGGGAAGGTGAATGTGGGGGCAGGAAAGGTGAGTGTTTTGGCAGGGAAGGTGACTGTGGGGGCAGGGAAGGTGAGTGTGGGGGCAGGGAAGGTGACTGTGGCGGCAGGGAAGGTGAGTGTGGGGGCAGGGAAGGTGAGTTTGGAGGCAGGGAAGGTGAGCGTGGGGGCAGGGAAGGTGTGTGTGTTGGGGAAGGGAAAGTGTGTGTGAGAGCAGGGAAGGTAAGTGTGTGGGGGCAGGGTAGGTGTGTGTGTGTGGGGGCAGGGAAAATGAGTGTGTGGGGGCAGGGAAGGTGAGTGTGTTTGGGCAGGAAAGGTGAGTGTGTGGGGGAAGGGAAGGTGTGTGTGGGGGCAGGGAAGGTGGGTGTTTGGGGCCAGGGAAGGTGAGTGTGTGGGGACAGGGAATGTGTGTGTGAGGGCAGGGAAGGTGAGTGTGTGGGGGCAGGGAACGTGAGTGTGTGGGGGCAGGGAAGGTGAATGTGAGGGCAGGGAAGGTGAATGTTGGGGCAGGGAAGGTGAGTGTGGGGGCAGGGACGGTGAGTGTGGCGGCTGGGAAGGTGAGTGTTGGGGCAGGGAAGGTGAGTGTGGGGGCAGGGAAGGTGAGTGTGGGGGCAGGGAATATGAGTGTGGGAGCAGGGAAGGTGAGTGTAGCGAGAAATAAGACATGCCAAGAGATGACCCAGGAGAAGGCAAGTAGATTGTGGAAATGTCCTTTATACCTAGGTTCCACAATGATCTTGTTGGTGAATATCAAAATGGTATACAATACCGACAGGTTGGTAGGTAAGACACATAGGCAACATTTAGACAACTTTATTTCGAAATGTTTCGCCCACACAGTAGGCTTCTTCAGTCGAGTACAGAAATTAGGCAGGAGCAGTAGAGATGTGAAGACGATGTAATCAGTCCATCACCCTTGAAGTCGTAGATTTGAGGTTGTCAGTCCCTCAGCCTGGAGAAGTTCTGATCCAAAGTCTGGAACTAACTGAAGATCAAGCGACAGTGTTGAAACTTAAATACTGTCGGAAGGAGAGGTGCAGAGTAGTAGTAGTGAGAATGTAGCCACTGGGAGGTCACGTCCCTCTCAGATCAAACAATTCTCACTTGAAAAATTTGTCCAATGTGTTTTCTCCTCTATACCAGGCTGAGGGACTGACAACCTCAAATCTACGACTTCAAGGGTGATGGACTGATTACATCGTCTTCACATCTCTTCTGCTCCTGCCTGCTTTCTGTACTCGACTGAAGAAGCCTATTGTGTAGGCGAAACGTTTCGGAATAAAGTTTCCTAAATGTTGCCCATGTATCTTACCTACCGATCGTGTTGGTATTGTGTACCATTGATATACAACTTGTCAGACGCAGCAACATCTTAGAGTGTTAGTACAAAGAACATTACCACAACCTACTTACCTACTTCCAGCTCAACACTTGGGTATGACCTACTTCCACTGGGAAATACTACCTACCAGTGACAATACTTTTGTCTGCTGTATTTCAGCTGACTCAGTATATAAGGTCCATTTTTCGTGCCTGTACTTCATATTTTTTTAAGACTACTGTGCTCATCACCTGCTCCTAGGTTGAGGGACTGAGTACCTCGTCTTCCACTGTCTTCTGTATATATTTCTACCGACTTCAGATTATGTATTGATCAAACTGCTGGATGGTGAAACGTCTACAAGTAAAGACACGCAGATGTTGCGCATGTGTCTACTTGTTCATCTTGTCGGTATTGTATACCATTCATATACACATATAGGTGAGGACACACATACACACACTAGGGTCCGGAGCTGTGAATCGACTCCTGCAACGACGTATAGGTGATTACATACACACACACACACACACACACACACACACACACACACACACACACACACACACACACACACACACATATACACACACACATATACACACACACACACACGGACATACTGTTAATTAGATGGCTTTACCCAGCTTTAAGTTATCAGGACATTATTATGCATCTCTTGAATATTGATAGCATGGCTCCCTCTCTCTCTTTCTCTCTGTTTCTCGCGCTCTCTTTCGCTCTCTCTCTCTCTCTCTCTCTCTCTCTCTCTCTCTCTCTCTCTCTCTCTCTCTCTCTCTCTCTCTCACACGATGATATAAAAAGTTTTAACATAAAAGAGTATATAGAAACACAAAAGAAGAATTAACAAATAAGAGAGATGAAACTCGGTCTTTAAAGATAACTTTCACTCATCTTAAACGAAGTTTTGCTGACGATAACTAAACAAACAAAGAAATGTGAGTTCTACCACATTCTGCTTTAACATATAAAGTGAATCAGAGCTTGTGGTTGTGACTTATAAAGGTAAGTATCTACAACCAATGTTGCAGCAAAACCTGCGTCATAGAGGAACTTAAGAAAGACAAACTTGGAGTTATGTTACATACTTACTCACTCTTACTGAAATATGACCCGGAAAAAGCAATCTTTGTGTAACTTTCACTTATGAGTAGACTGCATTACGTTTGTGGTCGAAACTGAACACAATTGGTTCACCAAATTCTTCAGTGTCTTGAGTCACTCATTCTAAGCCTCGTAGGCCCTCTCATACCTATTCTTATACCTATTTTTATGTTTGTTCTCATACATATTCTTATACCTATTCTCATACCTATTCCCATAATTGTGCATGTAATGTGCCTACATTGCTTCGTTACCTAGTTCACTCCAGTCTGAGTAGCCTAAGGTTTAAGAAATTTGTATTTCCCTTTAGCTCACTTTCGTCCATCTGCACTCTCCTGTTCTCGTTTTCTATCTCTTGAAGTCTTGGCCTGTCTACCGTATAAAGTCTAAGTATCATCCATAACTGTTTATTTTTTACCTGGTTCCTTCTGTCTATAATGGCACCAAGCTCTGTGTTTTGAAGTATCTTCTCATAAGTTCCGGAACAAGTTTTGTTGCAGATCTTATTTTTTGTCCGTATTTTTGAATAAGCTAGTTCAGACGGTGTTCGGTGCTGGTGTTTAGTACTCGGAGAGTCCTGACACGGTATATACAGGTCCTTTAAAGACTAATGACGTACCTGAATGCTATTAAGTTTTCCTGGCGAGCATAAGTCGCTGTGAATGTTCACCTAATGTGCGCTCCAACCTCCCTGGTGATGTGTTTGGTGTTCTGCTTACTCCTAGGTCCTCGTCCTTATCTCGTGTTTGCAGACTCGGTCATCCCAGTCCGTATTCTGTATCTGTGTTGAGGTTCTATAAACACCCTAAACACCAATTCTGCAGTGTCTGCTGCTTCGGGTAGCAGCGTGTAAATATTTTTCTGGTATTTATTCTCATTATTAACTTCGCATCTTCTGTAAACAGGGATAAGAAAAACTTTGACCTCGTCAGGCATGCCATTTACATGGTTCTTGTGCAGGTTCTTAGACAGATCCCTATGGAATACTGCTCTTCCCACTCGTCCATCCCGATTCCTTTACCCGGATCGTCACTGTCTCGTCCCAGTTGCAAACTCTTTGATCCATCGAGGTGCCTTTTCCATTATCCCTGATTATCCTTCAGGTTGTATGCGCTTGTATTAAATGTCTGGTCATTATAGGAGTTAATTTTAGTTTCTAATTTAAAGTATCTTGAGTTAATATTATATTAAAACGGGTGAATAAATTGAGAGAGAAAGCAAGAATCCTAGGAGTGAAAGTGATGTGTTTTTATATCAATAAAGATCTCGCCTTTACTACAGTGAAACGAGTTAGTTCTCTCCTTGATGAAATATTTACAAACTTATGGTGCTCTTATTTCACAGTATAAACCTATGTGATATGTCAAGATATATTATTAATGAAAACAAAATATTAAATATTTTAAGCAAAATACTCTCAGGTTACTTGTAGTAGATGAAACACAAATTGTAGATATGTATCCAAATGCACTCCTGTTTACCCCTCTTCTGGGTGCCGTCCACAGGTTGAATAAACGAAGTGTGACAAACTAGCCGCTTCGGCGGTGAAATCTGAATCCAGTCTTCTTTCTATTACAGTGAGAGAGGCATATTCCGTCTTCAAAGAAACACACACACACACACACACACACACACACACACACACACACACACACACACACACACACACACACACACACCAGAGGTGCTTTTGATTCAACTGTAGCTACATAAGCGTGTCACTCCTTTGATCAAGTGGACATACACTTGAAGTGTCCTTGTTCCAGCTCACGCTAGCTAATACCATTGCCATTTGAGTCTGCTGGGAAATAAAAGCGCTGTGAGGCAATCACTAAAAATGAACGTCGCATCTAATTATGTCGGGAGAATGTTTGAAATGCGAAAAAAGATTCAATATTATTTTTTTTTTTTTTTTTGTAAAATTCGTGGATGGAAGTCATTTAGATGAATATCTCGTGTTGTCTGAGCCATTTACAGGAATGAATCGTCTTGCCTGGACCATTTACAATGTCTCGTGTTGCCTGGACCATTTACAAGAATACCTCGTGTTGTCTGGACCATTTACAAGAATACCTCGTGTTGTCTGGACCATTTACAAGAATGCCTCGTGTTGTCTGGACCATTTATAAGAATGCCTCGTGTTGTCTGGACCATTTACAAGAATGCCTCGTGTTGTCTGGACCATTTACAACAATGCCTCGTGTTGCCTGGACCATTTACAAGAATGCCTCGTTTTGTCTGGACCATTTATAAGAATGCCTCGTGTTGTCTGGACCATTTACAAGAATACCTCGTGTTGTCTGGACCATTCACAAGAATGCTTCGTGTTGCCTGGACCATTTACAAGAATACCTCGTGTTGTCTGGACCATTTACAAGAACGCCTCGTGTTGTCTGGACCATTTACAACAATGCCTCGTGTTGCCTGGACCATTTACAAGAATGCCTCGTTTTGTCTGGACCATTTATAAGAATGCCTCGTGTTGTCTGGACTATTTACAAGAATACCTCGTGTTGTCTGGACCATTTACAAGAATACCTCGTGTTGTCTGGACCATTTACAAGAATGCCTCGTGTTGTCTGGACCATTTACAAGAATGCCTCGTGTTGTCTGGACCATTTACAACAATGCCTCGTGTTGCCTGGACCATTTACAAGAATGCCTCGTTTTGTCTGGACCATTTATAAGAATGCCTCGTGTTGTCTGGACCATTTACAAGAATACCTCGTGTTGTCTGGACCATTCACAAGAATGCTTCGTGTTGCCTGGACCATTTACAAGAATACCTCGTGTTGTCTGGACCATTTACAAGAACGCCTCGTGTTGTCTGGACCATTTACAACAATGCCTCGTGTTGCCTGGACCATTTACAAGAATGCCTCGTTTTGTCTGGACCATTTATAAGAATGCCTCGTGTTGTCTGGACCATTTACAAGAATACCTCGTGTTGTCTGGACCATTTACAAGAATACCTCGTGTTGTCTGGACCATTTACAAGAATACCTCGTGTTTCTGGACCATTTACAAGAATACCTCTTGTTGTCTTGGACCATTTACAAGAATACCTCGTGTTGTCTTGGACCATTTACAAGAATACCTCGTGTTGTCTGGACCATTTACAAGAATACCTCGTGTTGTCTGGACCATTTACAAGAATACCTCGTGTTTCTGGACCATTTACAAGAATACCTCTTGTTGTCTTGGACCATTTACAAGAATACCTCGTGTTGTCTTGGACCATTTACAAGAATACCTCGTGTTGTCTGGGATATTAAAATCACTTTCCCTTATTCAGGTCATCAATATTTTGTTTTGTACTGGCTACTCAGTACTAAGTTTCGTGTCACGTCTTATTGAAATTAATGTTTAGCTAGAAATAAATCATCAAGGGAGATTTTGATGACATTCTGGATAAGAAGGACGAATAGTGTTGTCCCAGACATCTAAATTTATCGACTTATGTTTTTATACAGAGATGACAGAACGCACTGATTTTTGCTGCCAGGTGCAAGGGATGGGATTAGTATTGCAGGCTTAATAGTGAGAGGGAGGGGGAGAGATAGTTGCAGTCATGGTAGTGGGGAAGGGGAGTGTTGGGGTCATGGTAGTGGGGGAAATGTGTGAGTCATGGTAAAGGTGGGGAAGGGGTGGATTACAGCTATGGTGAGGGTGGGGAAGGGGTGGATTACAGCTATGGTGAGGGTGGGGAAGGGGTGGATTACAGCCATGGTAGTGGTGTGCAAAGTGTAGTCACTGTAACTGTGGTAAGAACATAGGAACATAAGAAAGGAGGAACACTGCAGGAGGCCTGTTGGCCCATACTAGGCAGGTCCTTTACAATTCATCCCACTAACAAAACATTTGCCCAACCCAATTTTCAATGCCACCCAAGAAATAAGCTCTGATGTGAAAGTCCCACTCAAATCCAACCCCTCCCACTCATGTACTTATCCAACCTAAATTTGAAACTACCCAAAGTCCCAGCCTCAATAACCCAACTAGGTAGACTGTTCCACTCATCAACTACCCTATTTCCAAACCAATACTTTCCTATGTCCTTTCTAAATCTAAACTTATCTAATTTAAATCCATTACTGCGGGTTCTCTCTTGGAGAGACATCCTCAAGACCTTATTAATATCCCCTTTATTAATACCCATCTTCCACTTATACACTTCGATCATGTCTCCCCTCATTCTTCGTCTAACAAGTGAATGTAATTTAAGAATCTTCAATCTTTCTTCATAAGGAAGATTTCTAATGCTATGTATTAATTTAGTCATCCTACGCTGAATGTTTTCTAACGAATTTATGTTCATTCTGTAATATGGAGACCAGAACTGAGCTGCATAATCTAGGTGAGGCCTTACTAATGATGTATAAAGCTGCAGTATGACCTCTGGACTTCTGTTGCTTACACTTCTTGATATAAATCCCAGTAATCTATTTGCCTTATTACGTGCGCTTAGGCATTGCTGTCTTGGTTTAAGGTTGCTGCTCACCATAACCCCCAAGTCCTTTTCGCAATCTGTATGGCTAAGTTCTACATCATTTAACTTATAAGTACTAGGGTTATGGGCACTCCCAAGCTTCAGAACCTTGCATTTAACTACATTGAACTGCATCTGCCACTTTTCTGACCAAGAATAGAGTTTGTTTAAATCCTCCTGAAGTTCCATAACATCTACGTTTGAATCAATTATCCTACCTATCTTTGTGTCATCGGCGAATTTGCTCATATCACTAGTAATTCCTTCATCAAGATCATTGATATATAATATAAACAACAACGGGCCCAAGACTGATCCCTGTGGAACGCCACTTGTTACAGATCCCCACTCGGATTTAACCCCATTTATGGACACTCTCTGCTCCCTGTCAGTGAGCCATGACTCGATCCACGAGAGCACTTTTCCCCCAATGCCATGAGCTGCCACTTTCTTTAACAGTCTATGGTGAGGAACTCTATCAAAAGCCTTACTAAAATCTAAGTAAATAATATCAAATTCTTTATTGTGGTCAACAGCCTCAAAAGCTTTACTGAAGAAAGTTAATAAATTAGTTAGACAAGACCGGCCTCTTGTGAATCCACGCTGAGTATCATTAATCAAGCTATGCTTATCGAGATGGCTTCTTATAATCTCAGCTATAATTGACTCTAGTAATTTGCCTACAATTGAGGTCAGGCTTATTGGGCGGTAATTTGACGGTAACGACTTGTCCCCTGTTTTAAAAATAGGAATTACATTAGCCATCTTCCACATATCAGACACTACACCTGTTTGAAGAGATAAATTAAAAATATTAGTTAATGGTTCACAGAGTTCCATTTTGCATTCCTTAAGAACCCTTGAAAAAACCTCATCAGGACCCGGCGACTTATTTTGCTTCAGTCTGTCTATCTGCTTCACAACCATTTCACTAGTGACTGTGATGTTACATAATTTATCTTCTTCTAGCCCACTATAAAAATTAATTACTGGAGTATTGTTAGTGTCTTCCTGTGTAAAAACTGAGAGAAAATAATTATTAAAAATCGAGCACATTTCATTCTCTTTGTCATTAAGGTGCCCATAGTTATTTTTAAGGGGACCTATCTTATCTCTAACTTTTGTTCTATAGACCTGGAAAAAACTTTTTGGGTTAGTTTTAGAATCCCTAGCAACTTTAATTTCATAGTCCCTTTTAGCTTTTCTTATCCCCTTTTTAATGTCCCTCTTAATGTCAATATACTGATTCATAAGATGACCCTCGCCTCTTTTGATACGCCTATAAATTCCTTTCTTATGCCCTAGTAGATATTTCAGCCTATTATTCATCCATTTTGGGTCATTTCTATTTGATCTAATTTCCTTATAAGGGATAAACGTTCTTTGAGCAGCATGTATTGTGTTCAGAAAACTGTCATATTGATAGCTCTCTTCGTTACCCCAGTCAACAGATGATAAGTGTTCTCTAAGCCCATCGTAATCTGCTAAGCGAAAATCTGGGACTGTTACGGAGTTATCGCTACTATCGTACTTCCATTCAATGCTAAATGTAATTGATTTGTGGTCGCTAGCACCCAGTTTCTCTGAAATTTCTAAATTATTAACAAGGGATTCATTGTTTGCCAGAACTAAGTCAAGCAGGTTATTTCCCCTTGTAGGTTCTGTCACAAACTGTTTCAAAAAACAATCCTGAACTACTTCTAAGAAGTCGTATGATTCTAAATTCCCAGTCAAGAAATTCCAATCAATATGACTAAAGTTAAAGTCTCCTAGAATTACTACATTATCGTGCCTTGTGGCCTTAACAATTTCCTCCCATAGTAGTCTCCCTTGGTCCCTATCTAAGTTTGGGGGACGGTATATCACTCCTAAAATCAGTTTTTCATGCCCCTTTGAAAATTCTATTCAAACAGACTCTGTATGTGTTACTTCAGACTTAATACCCGTTTTTATGCAACAGTTCAAGCGATCTCGGACATACAATGCCACCCCACCCCCCTTCCCGACACTTCTGTCTACTTGGAACAATTTAAAACCCTGAATATGACATTCCGCAGGCATGTCCCGACTTTTTGAATTAAACCACGTCTCAGTTAAGGCAAATACATCAATGTTACCTGCACTAGCAACTAATCTCAACTCGTCCATCTTATTCCTAGCACTACGGCAATTAGCATAATAAACATTGAAAGACTCTCCTTTCTCTTTACCCTTCCTGCTCATTTCTGTTTTTCTACTAAACCTATTACTGTCCTTATCACCCAAAGTCCCTGGCTTTTCAATATCTACCTCGTTCTGCTTATTACTAGTTCCCCTAGAACTCGTAATATTACTACACTGGGACTTCACTGTTTTCCTGCCAAAACCCATACCACTAACTATTCCTAGTTTAAAGTCCTAACAGCTCCCTCCACTGCAGTTGCCAGTGCTACCACCCCAGACCTAGTTAGTGGTAGTGTGAAATGTGTAGTGGCTTTAGCCATGGCAGTGTGGATGGTGTGGTAACTTTAGTCATGGTAGTGTGGTGGGTGTAGTAACTTCAGTCATGGTATTGTGGATGGTGTAGTAGCTTCGGTCATGATAGTGTGGAAGGCGTAGTAACTTCAGTCATGGTAGTGTGGATGGTGTAGTAGCTTCATTCATGGTAGTGTGGTGGGTGTAGTAACTTCAGTCATGGTAGTGTGGAAGGTGTAGTAGCTTCGGTCATGATAGTGTGGAAGGCGTAGTAACTTCAGTCATGTTAGTGTGGAAGGTGTAGTAGCTTCATTCATGGTAGTGTGGAAGGTGTAGTAGCTTCATTCATGGTAGTGTGGAAGGTGTAGTAGCTTCATTCATGGTACTGTGGAAGGTGTAGTAGCTTCATTCATGGTAGTGTGGAAGGTGTAGTAGCTTCATTCATGGTAGTGTGGAAGGTGTAGTAGCTTCATTCATGGTAGTGTGGAAGGTGTAGTAGCTTCATTCATGGTAGTGTGGAAGGTGTAGTAGCTTCATTCATGGTAGTGTGGAAGGTGTAGTAGCTTCAGTCATGGTAGTGTGGAAGGTGTAGTAGCTTCAGTCATGGTAGTGTGGAAGGTGTAGTAGCTTCAGTCATGGTAGTGTGGAAGGTGTAGTAGCTTCAGTCATGGTAGTGTGGAAGGTGTAGTAGCTTCAGTCATGGTAGTGTGGAAGGTGTAGTAGCTTCAGTCATGCTAGTGTGGAAGGCGCAGTAGCTTCAGTCATGGTAGTGTGGAAGGTGTAGTAGCTTCATTCATGGTAGGTGGATGGTGTAGTAACTTCAGTCATGGTAGTGTGGAAGGTGTAGTAGCTTCAATCATGGTAGTGTGGAAGGTGTAGTAGCTTCAGTCATGGTAAGTGGATGGTGTAGTAACTTCAGTCATGGTAGTGTGGAAGGTGTAGTAGCTTCAATTATGGTAGTGTGGAAGGTGTAGTAGCTTCAGTCATGGTAGTGTGGAAGGTGTAGTAGCTTTAGTCATGGTAGTGTGGAAGGTGTAGTAGCTTCAGTCATGTTAGTGTGGAAGGTGTAGTAGCTTCAGTCATGGTAGTGTGGAAGGTGTAGTAGCTTCAGTCATGGTAGTGTGGAAGGTGTAGTAGCTTCATTCATGGTAGTGTGGAAGGTGTAGTAGCTTCAGTCATGGTAGTGTGGAAGGTGTAGTAGCTTCAGTCATGGTAGTGTGGAAGGTGTAGTAGCTTCAATTATGGTAGTGTGGAAGGTGTAGTAGCTTCATTCATGGTAGTGTGGAAGGTGTAGTAGCTTCAGTCATGGTAGTGTGGAAGGTGTAGTAGCTTCAGTCATGGTAGTGTGGAAGGTGTAGTAGCTTCAGTCATGGTAGTGTGGAAGGTGTAGTAGCTTCAGTCATGGTAGTGTGGAAGGTGTAGTAGCTTCAGTCATGGTAGTGTGGAAGGTGTAGTAGCTTCAGTCATGCTAGTGTGGAAGGCGCAGTAGCTTCAGTCATGGTAGTGTGGAAGGTGTAGTAGCTTCATTCATGGTAGGTGGATGGTGTAGTAACTTCAGTCATGGTAGTGTGGAAGGTGTAGTAGCTTCAATCATGGTAGTGTGGAAGGTGTAGTAGCTTCAGTCATGGTAGTGTGGAAGGTGTAGTAGCTTTAGTCATGGTAGTGTGGAAGGTGTAGTAGCTTCAGTCATGGTAGTGTGGAAGGTGTAGTAGCTTCAGTCATGGTAGTGTGGAAGGTGTAGTAGCTTCAGTCATGGTAGTGTGGATGGTGTAGTAGCTTCAATCATGGTAGTGTGGAAGGTGTAGTAGCCTCAGTCATGGTAGTGTGGAAGGTGTAGTAGCTTTAGTCATGGTAGTGTGGAAGGTGTAGTAGCTTCAGTCATGGTAGTGTGGAAGGTGTAGTAGCTTCAGTCATGGTAGTGTGGAAGGTGTAGTAACTTCAGTCATGGTAGTGTGGAAGGTGTAGTAGCTTCAATCATGGTAGTGTGGAAGGTGTAGTAGCTTCAGTCATGGTAGTGTGGAAGGTGTAGTAGCTTTAGTCATGGTAGTGTGGAAGGTGTAGTAGCTTCAGTCATGGTAGTGTGGAAGGTGTAGTAGCTTCAGTCATGGTAGTGTGGAAGTTGTAGTAGCTTCAGTCATGGTAGTGTGGATGGTGTAGTAGCTTCAGTCATGGTAAGTGGATGGTGTAGTAACTTCAGTCATGGTAGTGTGGAAGGTGTAGTAGCTTCAATTATGGTAGTGTGGAAGGTGTAGTAGCTTCAGTCATGGTAGTGTGGAAGGTGTAGTAGCTTTAGTCATGGTAGGTGGATGGTGTAGTAGCTTCAGTCATGGTAGTGTGGAAGGTGTAGTAGCTTCTGTCATGGTAGTGTGGAAGGTGTAGTAGCTTCAGTCATGGTAATGTGGAAGGTGTAGTAACTTCAGCCATGGTAGTGTGGAAGGTGTAGTAGCTTCAGTCATGGTAGGTGGATGGTGTAGTAACTTCAGCCATGGTAGTGTGGAAGGTGTAGTAGCTTCAGTCATGGTAGTGTGGAAGGTGTAGTAGCTTCAGTCATGGTAGTGTGGAAGGTGTAGTAGCTTCAGTCATGGTAGTGTGGAAGGTGTAGTAGCTTCAGTCATGGTAGTGTGGAAGGTGTAGTAGCTTCAGTCATGCTAGTGTGGAAGGCGCAGTAGCTTCAGTCATGGTAGTGTGGAAGGTGTAGTAGCTTCATTCATGGTAGGTGGATGGTGTAGTAACTTCAGTCATGGTAGTGTGGAAGGTGTAGTAGCTTCAATCATGGTAGTGTGGAAGGTGTAGTAGCTTCAGTCATGGTAGGTGGATGGTGTAGTAACTTCAGTCATGGTAGTGTGGAAGGTGTAGTAGCTTCAATTATGGTAGTGTGGAAGGTGTAGTAGCTTCAGTCATGGTAGTGTGGAAGGTGTAGTAGCTTTAGTCATGGTAGATGGATGGTGTAGTAGCTTCAGTCATGGTAGTGTGGAAGGTGTAGTAGCTTCTGTCATGGTAGTGTGGAAGGTGTAGTAGCTTCAGTCATGGTAATGTGGAAGGTGTAGTAACTTCAGCCATGGTAGTGTGGAAGGTGTAGTAGCTTCAGTCATGGTAGGTGGATGGTGTAGTAACTTCAGCCATGGTAGTGTGGAAGGTGTAGTAGCTTCAATTATGGTAGTGTGGAAGGTGTAGTAGCTTCAGTCATGGTAGTGTGGAAGGTGTAGTAGCTTTAGTCATGGTAGGTGGATGGTGTAGTAGCTTCAGTCATGGTAGTGTGGAAGGTGTAGTAACTTCAGTCATGGTAGTGTGGAAGGTGTAGTAGCTTCAGTCATGGTAGGTGGATGGTGTAGTAACTTCAGCCATGGTAGTGTGGAAGGTGTAGTAGCTTCAATTATGGTAGTGTGGAAGGTGTAGTAGCTTCAGTCATGGTAGTGTGGAAGGTGTAGTAGCTTCTGTCATGGTAGTGTGGAAGGTGTAGTAGCTTCAGTCATGGTAATGTGGAAGGTGTAGTAACTTCAGCCATGGTAGTGTGGAAATTATTTTCAGATCCTGCAGTTGCAGTTTTGTTTTGGCTTCACTGCAATAAAGACTGCATGCAAGGGTTGTTCCAACACTTGTTAAGCCCCTAGTCACTGATTGGTGATTCTCCGGGTGTAGGAGAGTGGGGCCTTTCGGAATGACTCAAGTGGGAGGAAGTGGTATGATGGGATACGGTGAGGTATGATGGAGGTGGGCTGAGGGGTTTTGTAGATAATGGAATGTGTTGACGGATGATGGGAGGGGGGGTTGAAGGATGATGGAAGGTGGTGAGGGATAATGGGAGGGGGTTGAGGGGTGATGGGAGGGGGTGAGGGATGGAAGGGAGGGGACAAAGGAGAGGGACAGGTTAGAGATGGTCTTGGTGTGAGTTTAGAGAGGATAGGATAGTCAAGAGAGATTTAGAAAGGTAGATAGTCTGGACTATCATTAAGATGGAATAGAGAGGAAGGGAAGGCTAGTCTGGATGAAGCAAAGGGAGATAGAAAGGAAAGAAGGAAGGAAGGTAGTTTGGATGCTACAGTGAGGATGGATAGATGGAGGAGGAGGCTGGGTGCTGACGTGGGATGAGGATACACCTGGAGGCTGCGGCAATCTTCCTGAAAAATTGAAAAGAGAATTCAAGGAGTCTACTCAAAAATGGCGTCAAATTATGTGAGATGATTGACGATTTATGTAATTTTGAAAAAGGGATAAAAATGGAGGGGAGAGAGAGAGAGAGAGAGAGAGAGTATGTGTGTGTGTGTGTGTGTGTGTGTGCTCACCTATTTGTGGTTGCAGGGGTCGATTCATAGCTCCTGGCCCCGCCTCTTCACTAATTGCTACTAGGTCCTCTCTTTCCCTGCTCCATGAGCTTTTTCAAACCTCCTCCACTGCCTCACTTTCTAGGCTATTCCACTGCCTGACAACTCTATGACTGAAGAAATACTTACTAACATCCCTTTGACTCATCAGAGTCTTCAACGTCCAATTGTGACCCCTTGTTTCTGTGTCCCATCTCTGGAACATCCAGTCTTTGTCCACCTTGTCTTTTCCGTGCAGTATTTTATATGTCGTTATCATGTCTCCCCTGACCCTCCTGTCCTACAGTGTCGTCAGGCCAATTTCCCTTAATCTTTCTTCGTATGGCAATCCCCTTAGCTATGGGACTAGTCTTTTTGCAAACCTTTGTACTTTCTCTAATTTCTTGACGGGCTTGACCAGGTGTGGATTCCAAACTGGTGCTGCATACTCCAGTATGGGCGCTCACTCTGACACCTCGTCTTGTACCATGACTCTTTGTTGCCTCCCTGTCAGATATTCTCTGATCCATTGCATTGCCTTTCCTGTTATGTGTGCCTGATCTTCTAGCTTTTGCATTAACCTCGTGTGAGGAACTGTGTCGAAGGCCTTCTTATAATCCAAGAAAATGCAGTCTATGCACCCCTCTCTCTCTTGTCTTACTTCTGTCACCTTGTCATAAAACTCCATTACGTTTGTGACACAGGATTTTCCTTCCCTGAAACCGTGCTGGTTGTCAATTATACGCTTGTTTCTTTCCAGATGCTCCACCACTCTCCTCCTGATGATCTTCTCCATGACTTTGTATACTATACACGTTAGTGACACAAGTCTGTAGTTTAATGCCTCGTGTCTGTCTCCATTTTTAAAAATTGGGACTACATTTGCCATCTTCCATACCTCAGGGAGTTGCTCAGTTTCAATGGATGTGTTGAAGATCTTTGTTAATGGCACACACAGCATCTCTACTCCCTCTCTAAGGACCCACGGAGAAATGTTTTCTGGTCCCACCGCCTTTGAGGTGTGTGTGTGTGTGTGTGTGTGTGTGTGTGTGTGTGTGTGTGTGTGTGTGTGTGTGTGTGTATGTGTGTATGTATGTATGTGTGTATGTATGTATGTGTGTATGTGTGTGTGTTTGTGTGTATATGTGTCTGTGTGTGTGTGTGTATATGTGTGTGTACTCACCTAGTTGAGGTTGCGGGGGTCGAGTCCGAGCTCCTGTGTGTGTGTGTGTGTGTGTGTGTGTGTGTGTGTGTGTGTGTGTGTGTGTGTGTATGTGTGTATGTATGTATGTGTGTGTGTGTGTGTGTGTGTGTGTGTGTGTGTGTGTGTGTGTGTGTGTATGTGTGTGTGTGTGTGTGTGTGTGTATGTGTGTGTGTGTGTGTGTGTGTGTGTGTGTGTGTGTGTGTGTGTGTGTGTGTGTGTATACACTGGAAAAAGTACAGAGGTCGACAATCTAAACTAAAACTCGTAAGCCAAATAGGAAGTGAGGGGACGCTGGGAGTTTTCACACGACTGAGAGAGGGGAGAGAAAGGGGTGCGGGAAAGTAGGAGAGAGGTAGAGTAAAGGGGAAAGGAGAGAAGCTCGTGATAAAAGGGACCCTTTTATCAAGGTTGAGAGACTGATCACCTTAAAACTACCTCCCCACTTCTACTTACTCCTGTATTGTAATTACTTCAGTATATGACTAAAGAAGCCTGCTACGCAGGCGAAACGTTTCTCTGATAAAGGTATCAAAGTCTTGTACACGTGTCTTACTCATAAACTTGTTGGTATGGAATAACTAAAGTGTAATGAACACTTGTCATTGATCAGTAATAACCCACATGAAGACAGACACTCAGAAGATTAATTGATCTGTGTATTTCGATCCCCTGCTGGGATCCTCTTCAGTATACATTTGTACGGTATACCGAAGGTGCTGGGGAAGATATGCAGTCAATAATGATGACCACGGTAATTACAGGGAAATACCTGGGAATATATATATATATATATTATTATTATTATTATTATTATTATTATTATTATTATTATTATTATTTTATTATTATTATTATTATTATTATTATTATTATTATTATTATTATTATTATTATTATTATTATTATTATTTTATTATTATTATTATTATTATTATTATTATTATTATTATTATTATTATTATTATTATTATTATCGTCACGAGAAGCGTAAAAATTTTGGGAGTTATACAGCCACTTGGAGTGGGGGCTAAACAAGCTTGATCCGAGGAAGGTATGAAGGTACCCTTGGAACAGGTGAGGGATGAAGAGGGGTGGGGGTGAAGGATGAAGAGGGGTAGGGGGTGAAGGATGAAGAGGGGTAGGGGGTGAAGTATGAAGAGGGGTAGGGGGTGAAGGATGAAGAGGGGTAGGGGTGAAGGATGAAGAGGGGTAGGGGGTGAAGAATGAAGAGGGGTAGGGGGTGAAGGATGAAGAGGGGTAGGGGGTGAAGGATGAAGAGGGGTGGGGGGTGAAGGATGAAGAGGGGTGGGGAATGAATGTGAAGAGGACTGTTCAGTAAGTTTGTGGATGGAGGGGAAGCCTGTGGTGCTGAGCCATCAGACATGATGCACAACATTGTACAGACAAGTAACTACCGGGTTACATCCCTTGAAACGTAAAATACTACACAAAATATGAGGGAAGACAAACTGGCCGGGAGAAAAGAGAATATAAAGACCCAAAAGGCACATTACCTTGACTGGAACAATACGCAAATAACCCCCACTACTACTATTACTACTACGTCTACTACTACTACTACTACTACTACTACTACGTCTACCACTTCTTTACTACTATGTTTACTACTCTACTACTACTATTAATGCTACCTTTTTTACTACTGCTGCTGTTACTCTTGCTCCCCTTTATTCCGCTTTCTCTGGTGGCGTAAACTACTTCCTCTACTTGCCACTGTCACTACTACTACTACTACTACTTCCTCTACCAGCATTACCACTACCACCACTTCTTGTTCTTCCTCTCTTTCTCCCATCCCTGTCCTCTCTTATATATACTGACTCACTCTCTTCTGTCAGTGTAACTTATGAGTGGTCCAAGACGGACTCTTTCCTATGTGCAGGTTATTTGTGTAAAAGAATATATATGGATCATACTCAGGATAAAGGTCCTCGGGGTTAACACTGTACCCAGCATATCACGCAGGAGCACAACACAACCCAGTGTCTAATGCAGCAAATGCGCAGTTGTCTCTTAGCTTTGATGAATCTAAACGAAGAGTAATTGATGCTTCTGCATGCGAGATGTATCAGGCCTATCGCATTGTGCACTGTATCAGGGTGGAACCCGCATCTGATCAACAATGCCCAGAAATTAAAAAAAAAAGGAGTAAAAAGTTGACAGCTAGATTTTTACCACCAGAAAAACGTGAAACAGGAAGACCTGCAAAGGTTTACAATGAGACTGGTCCCAGAGTTAAGTAATGTGATTGAAAAAGACGACTTGCAAACACTGGGATATTTTATTGGAAACGTTTCGGTCCTGGGACTGTGGTCACTCCAATTGACCAACGACCCGCACTTAGGAGACTGAAACATATGTCGACGTTTCGGTTCGACTTGGAAAGAAAGGGGGCCAGAATAAAGAGGAGACGGGGAGGGGTCAAAGAGTGTTATAACCGCATGTAACAGCAGCAGTAGGAGTGTTCCAGCCAAGGTATTATGACTATTATTCCAAATGTCCAGTGTCTGCAATTTGTAATTTTTTTAATACCAACAAACCATCGGTATCACATACCATTGTTATAAGTGGTGTGAGCTTTGATGTTACAAAGAGTAACCTGATGACATTAAAGTACAGAAGAACCACGGGAGATTTGATAAGGACTTGAAGGACTCACAGGATTTGATAAAGTGAACAGAAATAGACTGCTCAGGAGACGGGAAACGGGTACACGAGGGTACTGTTGAAAGTTAAAAACACGGACTAGTCAGAGTGATGTCAGGAAGTATCTCTTCAGCTTCAGAGCGGTCAGGAAGCGGAATGACCTGGACAACGAAGTGGTAGGGGCAGGATCTACACAGAGCTTTATCATATGACTCATGAAGCTAGGAGAGAGCAAAGACAGTAACATCCAGTTTAAGAAGCTAAAAATTCGATCTTTACATATCCCCCATCCCCCGTACACACACACACACACACACACACACACACACACACACACACACACACACACACACACACACACACACACACACACACACACAGGAACAGCTTAATAAGTAAATACTACACCATGAGAGTAGGATTGAAACGTTGCATTATTTACTCAGTCTGTAAAGATTAGTGTTCAAACACTGCTTTGCTCTCAACTTGTTTGTTTTACAGACTCGTCCAGTGTAAACACCTGGCAAGGAAATTATTAAGTGTATTTGCATATATATACAAGCTCAATAAGGGCTTGTAAACATGATAAATAAACTGTAAACATATTATAAGGGAAACGTCTTAATTTCAGGGTGGGCCTTTTCTTTGTCGGGGCCCTGAGTGATTGTTTATAACTCCTTTCTCTCTCTCTCTCTCTCTCTCTCTCTCTCTCTCTCTCTCTCTCTCTCTCTCTCTCTCTCTCTCTCTCTCTCTCTCTCTCTCTCTCTCTCGTGTCCTCATGGTCCTGAAAGGCCCTCGAACACCCTCTTCTTTTCTCTTCCTTCTCAGTTCTTCTTAGTGCCGTTCATTCACACTACTTTCATTGTTGCAAAATTCCTGATGGTTTGTGAGACACGAGTCCCCATTCAGAAATTTCTTTGGCAGGTCCTTTCCTATCCAGTTGCTACACGAGCCGACTCTTTGGGATCTCCAGGGGGTGGCAGGTCCTTTCCTATCCAGTTGCTACACGAGCCGACTCTTTGGGATCTCCAGGGGGTGGCAGGTCCTCTCCTATCCAGTTGCTACACGAGCCGACTCTTTGGGATCTCCAGGGGGTGGCAGGTCCTCTCCTATCCAGTTGCTACACGAGCCGACTCTTTGGGATCTCCAGGGGGTGGCAGGTCCTTTCCTATCCAGTTGCTTCACGAGCCGACTCTTTGGGATCTCCAGGGGGTGAACTAGCATACATGTCAGTGCCAGCGACCTGCGGTCCAGCGCCTCCTGCTTGTTCCCACCTCTGTGGGATAATGTTACTTCACTAGTAGCCTAGTCTTCAATGATCTCTTCAAGATTTTCAATTAATTAGCCCCATTGGTTTCATCAGTCCAATGCAAAGAAGAAAGTGAAGATCAGAAGGAGACTGAGGTAATCAGTCCCTCACCTTGGAGTCGATGTAATCAGTCCCTCACCCTGGAGTCGATGTAATCAGTCCCTCACCCTGGAGTCGATGTAATCAGTCCCTAACCCTGGAGTCAGTGTAATCAGTCCTTCACCCTGGAGTCCATCAGTCTTGATGGACTGATTACCTCAATCTTCTTCTGATTATCTCTATTCTTCTTTGTATTGGACTGATGAAGCCACTGTGACGAAACGTTTCCACAATAAAGATACCGAAATGTTGCGCGTGTGTCTAATTTATTAAGATTCTCGTTGTGGATCCTCTCAGAGTTTCTGTTTTTCACGTTATCCATGGAGACATTTAGGTCAGTTATTTTTACAAATCACCCACAATTTGGAGAGGGCACTATAGACGACCTTCCTGTCCGTGGTGGATCATCAAATCGCCTGATAATGTTCCAGAATAGAATGAAAGGACGTCAATAAATGGGCGATGTTTGTTTGTGAAGTGTTCCAGCCGGAGTATTGTGACTTTTATTTCCGTATTGTTTTAATGAATGGCATCTCTAAGGGAAGTGCCGCTACTTCTTCCCTTTTGATGATTGTCTCACTGTTGAGATCTCTTGCCACAGGCCTCTGGGGCAGCGCCTCAGTCAGTGTCAATAGTTCGTTTATTCTCCTGTTGAATTCCTCTCACACTATCCTGTCACTTTTCAATGTATCCTTATCTCTCTTATCATATGATCCTTACTTAGAGTCAGCTTCCGGGGTAAATCCCTCACGTTTTGCTTGTTAGCAGAATGCTCTGTTTACGTAGCTTTATATGTGTGTGTGTGTGTGTGTGTGTGTGTGTGTGTGTGTGTGTGAGTGTGTGTGTGTGTGTGAGAGAGAGAGAGGGAGAGATAGATAGAGAGAGAGAGAGAGAGAGAGATAGATAGATAGATAGATAGATAGAGAGAGAGAGAGAGAGAGAGAGAGAGAGAGAGAGAGAGAGAGAGAGGTAGTAAGGAAGAATATAGTTCCTTTTACGATAGCATATTTTTCACGGGCACAGACTAACCATGTTTTATGCATAACTAAACCAGCTGGAGGTAGTGCTGAATAATTTTAACCACAGTTTAGTGGTCTGAAGATATCAGCAGTGATGGCGTGCAGCCCCCTGGGGTGACACCCAGTGTAGACAGGCATCCTGGGGTGACACCCTGTGTAGACAGGCATCCTGGGGTGACACCCAGTGTAGACAGGCATCCTGGGGTGACACCCAGTGTAGACAGGCATCCTGGGGTGACACCCAGTGTAGACAGGCATCCTGGGGTGACACCCAGTGTAGACAGGTCTCCTGGGGTGACACCCAGTGTAGACAGGCATCCTGGGGTGACACCCTGTGTAGACAGGCATCCTGGGGTGACACCCTGTGTAGACAGGCATCCTGGGGTGACACCCAGTGTAGACAGGCATCCTGGGGTGACACCCAGTGTAGACAGGCATCCTGGGGTGACACCCAGTGTAGACAGGCATCCTGGGGTGACACCCAGTGTAGACAGGTCTCCTGGGGTGACACCCAGTGTAGACAGGTCTCCTGGGGTGACACCCAGTGTAGACAGGCATCCTGGGGTGACACCCAGTGTAGACAGGCATCCTGGGGTGACACCCAGTGTAGACAGGTCTCCTGGGGTGACACCCAGTGTAGACAGGTCTCCTGGGGTGATACCCAGTGTAGACAGGCATCCTGGGGTGACACCCAGTGTAGACAGGCATCCTGGGGTGACACCCAGTGTAGACAGGCATCCTGGGGTGACACCCAGTGTAGACAGGCATCCTGGGGTGACACCCAGTGTAGACAGGCATCCTGGGGTGACACCTAGTGTAGACAGGCATCCTGGGGTGACACCTAGTGTAGACAGGCATCCTGGGGTGACACCCAGTGTAGACAGGCATCCTGGGGTGACACCCAGTGTAGACAGGCATCCTGGGGTGACACCCAGTGTAGACAGGCATCCTGGGGTGACACCCAGTGTAGACAGGCCTCCTGGGGTGACACCCAGTGTAGACAGGCATCCTGGGGTGACACCCAGTGTAGACAGGCATCCTGGGGTGACACCCAGTGTAGACAGGCATCCTGGGGTGACACCCAGTGTAGACAGGCATCCTGGGGTGACACCCAGTGTAGACAGGTCTCCTAGGGTGACACCCAGTGTAGACAGGCATCCTGGGGTGACACCCAGTGTAGACAGGTCTCCTGGGGTGACACCCAGTGTAGACAGGCATCCTGGGGTGACACCCAGTGTAGACAGGTCTCCTGGGGTGACACCCAGTGTAGACAGGCCTCCTGGGGTGACACCCTGTGTAGACAGGTCCCCTGGGGTGACACCCAGTGTAGACAGGTCTCCTGGGGTGACACCCAGTGTAGACAGGCCTCCTGGGGTGACACCCTGTGTAGACAGGCATCCTGGGGTGACACCCAGTGTAGACAGGCATCCTGGGGTGACACCCAGTGTAGACAGGCATCCTGGGGTGACACCCAGTGTAGACAGGTCCCCTGGGGCGACACCCAGTGTAGACAGACCCCCTGGGGTGACACCCAGTGTAGACAAGCCTCCTGGGGTGACACCCAGTGTAGACAGGTCCCCTGGGGTGACACCCAGTGTAGACAGGCCTCCTGGGGTGACACCCAGTGTAGACAGGTCCCCTGGGGTGACACCCAGTGTAGACAGGTCCCCTGGGGCGACACCCAGTGTAGACAGACCCCCTGGGGTGACACCCAGTGTAGACAAGCCTCCTGGGGTGACACCCAGTGTAGACAGGTCCCCTGGGGTGACACCCAGTGTAGACAGGCCTCCTGGGGTGACACCCAGTGTAGACAGGTCCCCTGGGGTGACACCCAGTGTAGACAGGCCCCCCTGGGGTGACACCCAGTGTAGACAGGTCCCATGGGATGACACCCAGTGTAGACAGACCCCCTGGAGTGACACCCAGTGTAGACAGGTCCCCTGGGGTGACACCCAGTGTAGACAGGCCCCCCTGGGGTGACACCCAGTGTAGACAGGTCTCCTGGGGTGACACCCAGTGTAGACAGGTCTCCTGGGGTGACACCCAGTGTAGACAGGCCTCCTGGGGTGACACCCTGTGTAGACAGGCCTCCTGGGGTGACACCCTGTGTAGACAGCCCCCTGAGGCGACACCCTGTGTAGATAACCCCCTGGGGTGCCACTGTGTAAACAACACCTTGGAGTGGCACTGTGTAGACAGCACCCTGGGGTAACAGCATGTGTAGACATCCTCCAGGGGTGACAGCCTGTCTATACAACTCCTGGGATGTTTTCAGTCGGACTCGTGGGGTAACACTCTGTATAGACAGTCTCCAAGGGTGACACCCTGTACAGACATAATATCCCTAGGGTGACACTATTCAGAGAGACTGGCGGGGGTGAGCACGTTAAGGTTGAACTCTAACACATTCCTTAATATATTCCTTTATATATTCGTAAACACCTTGGGAGGGATATACGTAACTCTTCTTTATGTGTCTTTTAACACCAGAGGAACTACAAAATTCAATTTTGTGAATGTGAATCATCTTCGGGCTACACCTAAGCCTCTTTTATAGACCTATTGTAAGGGTTTCAGATAGAGCTTTATTACGGTCCAAAACTGCTGGTGATTATTTTATGATTAACAGGTCATGTTATACTGTCACCTGGTCAGGTATTGTTATACTGTCACCTGGTCAGATAATGTTATACTGTCAGCTGGTCAGGTAATGTTTTACTGTCACCTGGTCAGGTAATGTTATATTGTCACCTGGTCAGGTAATGTTTTACTGTCACCTGGTCAGGTAATGTTATACTGTCACCTGGTCAGGTAATGTTATACTGTCAGCTAGTCAGGTAATGTTTTACTGTCACCTGGTCAGGTAATGTTATATTGTCACCTGGTCAGGTAATGTTATACTGTCAGCTGGTCAGGCAATGTTTTACTGTCACCTGGTCAGGTAATGTTATACTGTCACCTGGTCAAGTAATGTTATACTGTCACCTGGTCAGGTAATGTTATACTGTCACCTGGTCAGGTAATGTTATACTGTCACCTGGTCAGGTAATTTTATACTGTCACCTGGTCAAGTAATGTTTTACTGTCACCTGGTCAGGTAATGTTATACTGTCACCTAGTCAGGTAATGTTTTACTGTCACCTGGTCAGGTAATGTTTTACTGTCACCTGGTCAGGTAATGTTTTACTGTCACCTGGTCAGGTAATGTTTTACTGTCACCTGGTCAGGTAATGTTTTACTGTCACCTGGTCAGGTAATGTTATACTGTCACCTGGTCAAGTAATGTTTTACTGTCACCTGGTCAGGTAATGTTATACTGTCACCTGGTCAGGTAATGTTATACTGTCACCTGGTCAGGTAATGTTTTACTGTCACCTGGTCAGGTAATGTTATCTTCTCACCTGGTCAGGTAATGTTATATTGTCACCTGGTCAGGTAATGTTATACTGTCACCTGGTCAGGTAATGTTTTACTGTCACCTGGTCAGGTAATGTTATATTCTCACCTGGTCAGGTAATGTTATATTCTCACCTGGTCAGGTAATGTTATATTCTCACCTGGTCAGGTAATGTTTTACTGTTGCCTAGTCAGGTAATGTTATACTGTTACCTGGTCAGGTAATGTTATACTGTCACCTGGTCAGGCAATGTTTTACTGTCACCTGGTCAGGTAATGTTATACTGTCACCTGGTCAGGTAATGTTATACTGTCACCTGGTCAGGGAATATTATACTGTCACCAGGTCAGGTAATGTTATACTGTCACCTGGTCAGGTAATGTTATACTGTCACCCGGTCAGGTAATGTTTAACTGTCACCTGGTCAGGTCATGTTATACTGTCACCTGGTCAGGTAATGTTTTACTGTCACCTGGTCAGGTAATATTTTACTGTCACCTGGTCAGGTAATGTTATACTGTCACCTGGTCAGGTAATGTTTTACTGTCACCTGGTCAGGTAATATTTTACTGTCACCTGGTCAGGTAATGTTATACTGTCACCCGGTCAGGTAATGTTTTACTGTCACCTGGTCAGGTAATGTTATACTGTCACCTGGTCAGGTAATGTTTTACTGTCACCTGGTCAGGTAATGTTTTACTGTCACCTGGTCAGGTAATGTTATACTGTCACCTGGTCAGGTAATGTTTTACTGTCACCTGGTCAGGTAATGTTATACTGTCAACTGGTCAGGTAATGTTTTACTGTCACCTGGTCAGGTAATGTTTTACTGTCACCTGGTCAGGTAATGTTTTACTGTCACCTGGTCAGGTAATGTTATACTGTCACCTGGTCAGGTAATGTTTTACTGTCACCTGGTCAGGTAATGTTTTACTGTGACCTGGCCAGGCAATGTGTTACTGCACCTGGTCAGGTAATGTTTTACTGTCACCTGGTCAGGTAATGTTATACTGTCACCTGGTCAGGAAATGTTTTACTGTCACCTGGTCAGGTAATGTTATACTGTCACCTGGTCAGGGAATGTTATACTGTCACCTGGTCAGGTAATGTTTTACTGTCACCTGGTCAGGTAATGTTATACTGTCACCTGGTCAGGTAATGTTATACTGTCACCTGGTCAAGTAATGTTTTACTGTCACCTGGTCAGGTAATGTTATACTGTCACCTGGTCAGGTAATGTTTTACTGTCACCTGGTCAGGTAATGTTTTACTGTCACCTGGTCAGGTAATGTTTTACTGTCACCTGGTCAGGTAATGTTTTACTGTCACCTGGTCAGGTAATGTTTTACTGTCACCTGGTCAGGTAATGTTATACTGTCACCTGGTCAAGTAATGTTTTACTGTCACCTGGTCAGGTAATGTTATACTGTCACCTGGTCAGGTAATGTTATACTGTCACCTGGTCAGGTAATGTTTTACTGTCACCTGGTCAGGTAATGTTATCTTCTCACCTGGTCAGGTAATGTTATATTGTCACCTGGTCAGGTAATGTTATGCTGTCACCTGGTCAGGTAATGTTTTACTGTCACCTGGTCAGGTAATGTTATATTCTCACCTGGTCAGGTAATGTTATATTCTCACCTGGTCAGGTAATGTTATATTCTCACCTGGTCAGGTAATGTTTTACTGTTGCCTAGTCAGGTAATGTTATACTGTTACCTGGTCAGGTAATGTTATACTGTCACCTGGTCAGGCAATGTTTTACTGTCACCTGGTCAGGTAATGTTATACTGTCACCTGGTCAGGTAATGTTATACTGTCACCTGGTCAGGGAATATTATACTGTCACCAGGTCAGGTAATGTTATACTGTCACCTGGTCAGGTAATGTTATACTGTCACCCGGTCAGGTAATGTTTAACTCTCACCTGGTCAGGTCATGTTATACTGTCACCTGGTCAGGTAATGTTTTACTGTCACCTGGTCAGGTAATATTTTACTGTCACCTGGTCAGGTAATGTTATACTGTCACCTGGTCAGGTAATGTTTTACTGTCACCTGGTCAGGTAATATTTTACTGTCACCTGGTCAGGTAATGTTATACTGTCACCCGGTCAGGTAATGTTTTACTGTCACCTGGTCAGGTAATGTTATACTGTCACCTGGTCAGGTAATGTTATACTGTCACCTGGTCAGGTAATGTTATACTGTCACCTGGTCAGGTAATGTTATACTGTCACCCGGTCAGGTAATGTTATACTGTCACCTGGTCAGGTAATGTTATACTGTCACCTGGTCAGGTAATGTTTTACTGTCACCTGGTCAGGTAATGTTTTACTGTCACCTGGTCAGGTAATGTTATACTGTCACCTGGTCAGGTAATGTTTTACTGTCACCTGGTCAGGTAATGTTATACTGTCAACTGGTCAGGTAATGTTTTACTGTCACCTGGTCAGGTAATGTTTTACTGTCACCTGGTCAGGTAATGTTTTACTGTCACCTGGTCAGGTAATGTTTTACTGTGACCTGGCCAGGCAATGTGTTACTGCACCTGGTCAGGTAATGTTTTACTGTCACCTGGTCAGGTAATGTTATACTGTCACCTGGTCAGGTAATGTTTTACTGTCACCTGGTCAGGTAATGTTATACTGTCACCTGGTCAGGGAATGTTATACTGTCACCTGGTCAGGTAATGTTTTACTGTCACCTGGTCAGGTAATGTTATACTGTCACCTGGTCAGGTAATGTTATACTGTCACCTGGTCAGGTAATGTTATACTGTCACCTGGTCAGGGAATGTTATACTGTCACCTGGTCAGGTAATGTTATACTGTCACCTGGTCAGGTAATGTTATACTGTCACCTGGTCAGGTAATGTTTTGCTGTCACCTGGTCAGGTAATGTTTTACTGTGACCTGGCCAGGCAATGTGTTACTGCACCTGGTCAGGTAATGTTTTACTGTCACCTGGTCAGGTAATGTTATACTGTCACCTGGTCAGGTAATGTTTTACTGTCACCTGGTCAGGTAATGTTATACTGTCACCTGGTCAGGGAATGTTATACTGTCACCTGGTCAGGTAATGTTTTACTGTCACCTGGTCAGGTAATGTTATACTGTCACCTGGTCAGGTAATGTTATACTGTCACCTGGTCAGGAAATGTTTTACTGTCACCTGGTCAGGTAATGTTTTACTTTGACCTGGCCAGGCAATGTGTTACTGCACCTGGTCAGGTAATGTTTTACTGTCACCTGGTCAGGTAATGTTATACTGTCACCTGGTCAGGTAATGTTTTACTGTCACCTGGTCAGGTAATGTTATACTGTCACCTGGTCAGGGAATGTTATACTGTCACCTGGTCAGGTAATGTTTTACTGTCACCTGGTCAGGTAATGTTATACTGTCACCTGGTCAGGGAATGTTATACTGTCACCTGGCCAGGTAATGTTTTACTGTCACCTGGTCAGGTAATGTTATACTGTCACCTGGTCAGGTAATGTTATACTGTCACCTGGTCAAGTAATGTTTTACTGTCACCTGGTCAGGTAATGTTATACTGTCACCTGGTCAGGTAATGTTTTACTGTCACCTGGTCAGGTAATGTTTTACTGTCACCTGGTCAGGTAATGTTTTACTGTCACCTGGTCAGGTAATGTTTTACTGTCACCTGGTCAGGTAATGTTTTACTGTCACCTGGTCAGGTAATGTTATACTGTCACCTGGTCAAGTAATGTTTTACTGTCACCTGGTCAGGTAATGTTATACTGTCACCTGGTCAGGTAATGTTATACTGTCACCTGGTCAGGTAATGTTTTACTGTCACCTGGTCAGGTAATGTTATCTTCTCACCTGGTCAGGTAATGTTATATTGTCACCTGGTCAGGTAATGTTATGCTGTCACCTGGTCAGGTAATGTTTTACTGTCACCTGGTCAGGTAATGTTATATTCTCACCTGGTCAGGTAATGTTATATTCTCACCTGGTCAGGTAATGTTATATTCTCACCTGGTCAGGTAATGTTTTACTGTTGCCTAGTCAGGTAATGTTATACTGTTACCTGGTCAGGTAATGTTATACTGTCACCTGGTCAGGCAATGTTTTACTGTCACCTGGTCAGGTAATGTTATACTGTCACCTGGTCAGGTAATGTTATACTGTCACCTGGTCAGGGAATATTATACTGTCACCAGGTCAGGTAATGTTATACTGTCACCTGGTCAGGTAATGTTATACTGTCACCCGGTCAGGTAATGTTTAACTCTCACCTGGTCAGGTCATGTTATACTGTCACCTGGTCAGGTAATGTTTTACTGTCACCTGGTCAGGTAATATTTTACTGTCACCTGGTCAGGTAATGTTATACTGTCACCTGGTCAGGTAATGTTTTACTGTCACCTGGTCAGGTAATATTTTACTGTCACCTGGTCAGGTAATGTTATACTGTCACCCGGTCAGGTAATGTTTTACTGTCACCTGGTCAGGTAATGTTATACTGTCACCTGGTCAGGTAATGTTATACTGTCACCTGGTCAGGTAATGTTATACTGTCACCTGGTCAGGTAATGTTATACTGTCACCCGGTCAGGTAATGTTATACTGTCACCTGGTCAGGTAATGTTATACTGTCACCTGGTCAGGTAATGTTTTACTGTCACCTGGTCAGGTAATGTTTTACTGTCACCTGGTCAGGTAATGTTATACTGTCACCTGGTCAGGTAATGTTTTACTGTCACCTGGTCAGGTAATGTTATACTGTCAACTGGTCAGGTAATGTTTTACTGTCACCTGGTCAGGTAATGTTTTACTGTCACCTGGTCAGGTAATGTTTTACTGTCACCTGGTCAGGTAATGTTTTACTGTGACCTGGCCAGGCAATGTGTTACTGCACCTGGTCAGGTAATGTTTTACTGTCACCTGGTCAGGTAATGTTATACTGTCACCTGGTCAGGTAATGTTTTACTGTCACCTGGTCAGGTAATGTTATACTGTCACCTGGTCAGGGAATGTTATACTGTCACCTGGTCAGGTAATGTTTTACTGTCACCTGGTCAGGTAATGTTATACTGTCACCTGGTCAGGTAATGTTATACTGTCACCTGGTCAGGTAATGTTATACTGTCACCTGGTCAGGGAATGTTATACTGTCACCTGGTCAGGTAATGTTATACTGTCACCTGGTCAGGTAATGTTATACTGTCACCTGGTCAGGTAATGTTTTGCTGTCACCTGGTCAGGTAATGTTTTACTGTGACCTGGCCAGGCAATGTGTTACTGCACCTGGTCAGGTAATGTTTTACTGTCACCTGGTCAGGTAATGTTATACTGTCACCTGGTCAGGTAATGTTTTACTGTCACCCGGTCAGGTAATGTTATACTGTCACCTGGTCAGGGAATGTTATACTGTCACCTGGTCAGGTAATGTTTTACTGTCACCTGGTCAGGTAATGTTATACTGTCACCTGGTCAGGTAATGTTATACTGTCACCTGGTCAGGAAATGTTTTACTGTCACCTGGTCAGGTAATGTTTTACTGTGACCTGGCCAGGCAATGTGTTACTGCACCTGGTCAGGTAATGTTTTACTGTCACCTGGTCAGGTAATGTTATACTGTCACCTGGTCAGGTAATGTTTTACTGTCACCTGGTCAGGTAATGTTATACTGTCACCTGGTCAGGGAATGTTATACTGTCACCTGGTCAGGTAATGTTTTACTGTCACCTGGTCAGGTAATGTTATACTGTCACCTGGTCAGGTAATGTTATACTGTCACCTGGTCAGGTAATGTTATACTGTCACCTGGTCAGAGAATGTTATACTGTCACCTGGTCAGGTAATGTTATACTGTCACCTGGTCAGGTAATGTTTTACTGTCACCTGGTCAGGAAATGTTTTACTGTCACCTGGTCAGGTAATGTTTTACTGTCACCTGGTCAGGTAATGTTTTACTGTCACCTGGTCAGGTAATGTTTTACTGTCACCTGGTCAGGTAATGTTATACTGTCACCCGGTCAGGTAATGGTATACTGTCACCTGGTCAGGTAATGTTATACTGTCACCTGGTCAGGTAATGTTATATTGTCACCTGGTCCGGTAATGTTATATTGTCACCTGGTCAGGTAATGTTATACTGTCACCTGGTCAGGTAATGTCATACTGTCACCTGGTCAGGTAATGTTATACTGTCACCTGGTCAGGTAATGTTATACTGTCACCTGGTCAGGTAAAGTTATACTGTCACCTGGTCAGGTAATGTTATACTGTCACCTGGTCATGTAATGTCATACTGTCACCTGGTCAGGTAATGTCATACTGTCACCTGGTCAGGTAATGTCATACCGTCACCTGGTCAGGTAATGTCATACTGTCACATGGTCAGGTAATGTCATACTG
>NC_091314.1:24473596-24476096 GCF_038502225.1 Cherax quadricarinatus
CTCTCCAGATTATTCCAGTTCCTGACAACTCTAACATTAAAGAAATACTTCCTAACGGCTCTATTACTCATCTGGGTTTTCAGTTTTCAGTTGTGTCCCCGTGTTTCTGTATCCCATCTCTGAAACATTCGATCCTTGTCCACCTTGTCAATGCCTCTTAGTATTTTATACGTTGTTATCATGTCCCCTCTATCCCTCCTATCTTTTAGTGTCATCAGGTTGAGTTCCCTTAACCTTTCCTCATAAGACATACCCCTCAGTTCTGGGACTAATCGTGTTGCAAATTTTTGCACTTTCTCCAATTTCGTGACGTGTTTGACTAAGTGAGGGTTCCATATTGGCGCTGCATATTCCAGTATAGGCCTTACGTACACTGTGTACAATGTCGTGAAAGACTCCTTACTCAGATGTCTAAACGCCAATCTCAGGTTTCCAATCTCCAATATGCTGCAGCAGTTATTTGATTGATGTGTGCCTCAGGGGATATGTTCGTTATAATGCTTACCCCATGATCCTTTTCTCTAACTGACGTTTGCAGCTGTTGGTTTCCTAACCTGTACTCCGTCTGCGGTCTTCTGTGTCCTTCCCCAATCTTCATGACCTTACACTTACTGGGGTTAAACTCCAGGAGCCATTTGTCGGACCATACTTTTAGTTTGT
The DNA here is from genome assembly GCF_038502225.1 of Cherax quadricarinatus. Lineage (NCBI taxonomy): Eukaryota > Metazoa > Arthropoda > Malacostraca > Decapoda > Parastacidae > Cherax > Cherax quadricarinatus. The sequence goes on from NC_091314.1 coordinate 24,474,257, forward strand.
CCAGATCCCCTTGTAATCGTAACTGATCCTCGCCCACTTGTATTCTCCTCATCAGTTTCACATCATCAGCGAACAGTGACACTTCTGAATCTATTCCTTCCACCATGTCATTCACGTATACAAGAAACAGCACCGGGCCTAGGACTGAACCTTGTGGAACCCCACTCGACACATTCGCCCACTTCGACACTTCAGCACGTACCAACACTCGTTTTTCCTTCCTGTCAGGTATTCCCTGATCCATTGCAGTACTTTCCCCGTTATTCCTGCCTGCTCCTCTAATTTTTGCACCAGTCTCTTGTGTGATACTGTGTCAAAAGCCTTCTTGCAGTCTAAAAAGATGCAATCTACCCATCCCTCTCTCTCCTGTCTTACTTCTGTTACCTTATCGTAGAACTCAAGTAAATTTGTGACACAGGATTTCCCATCTCTGAAGCCGTGCTGACTGTCATGTATGAGCCCAATCTTTTCAATGTGTTCCACTACTTTTCTCCTGATAATCTTTTCCATGACTTTACATATTATACAAGTCAGTGACACTGGTCTGTAGTTTAATGCTGCCTGTCTGCCCACTTTCTTAAAAATTGGAACTACATGTGCTGTCTTCCACGCCTCAGGCAACTGCCCTGTTCCGATAGATTTACTGAATATTGCTGCTAATGGCACACACAGTTCCTCTGCTCCCTCTCTCAGTATCCATGGAGATATGTTATCTGGGCCCACCGCCTTTGAGGTATCGAGTTCGTCTAGCAGTTTCTTCACCTCTACCTTGGTTATGTGTATTGTGTCCAGCGCCTGCTGGTGCACCCTACCTCCACAGTTTGCTGGAAGCATTCCTGACTCTATTGTGAATACTTCTCTAAATCTTTTGTTTAGTTCATCACATACTTCTTGGTCACTCTTCGTCAGCTCCCCTCCTTCTTTCCTCAGTCTGATTACCTGGTGCTTGACTGTTGTTTTTCTCCTAATGTGACTGTATAACAACTTTGGTTCAGATTTGGCTTTTGATGCTATGTCGTTCTCGTATTGCCTCTGGGCCTCTCTCCTTATCCTTGCATATTCGTTTCTGGTTCTTCTGCTCAGCTCCTTGTTTTTTTGAGTCCTTTGCCTTCTATACATTTTCCATGTTCTAGCACACTTGGCTTTGGCCTCTTTATACCTCTTTGGTATGAACCTTTCTTCTGCCTCCCTGCACTTAGTGGTCACTATTTCCATCATTTCATTTACTGTCTTTCCATCTAGTTCTCTTTCCCACTGCACTTCATGCAGAGAACTTCTCATTCCTATGTAGTCCCCTTTTTTGAAGTTTGGTTTCTCTCTTTGTTCTCGTGCTGCTGCATTCTCCACTGTTAACTCAACAAGATATTCAAAACTCAGGACTTCATGATCACTAGCGCCAAGGGGTCTTTCGTGGGTGATATCCCTTATGTCTGAACTATTCAAGGTGATTATGAGATCCAGCCTTGCTGCAACATCCTCTCTTCTCTCTCTGGTTGTATCCCTAACATGTTGGTGCATAAAGTTCTCCAATACAGTCTCCAACATCTTAGCCCTCCATGTTTCTGGTCCCCCATGTGGCTCTAGGTTTTCCCAGTCAATCCCTTTATGATTGAAATCCCCCATTATAAGCAATTTTGTCGTACCCATATGAGCCCTCCTGGACACTTCAGCTAGTGTATCCACCATTGCCCTATTGCACACATCATACTCTTCTCTTGTTCTCCTGCTGTTAAGTGGTGGGTTATGTGTATGTGTGTGTGTGTGTGTGTGTGTGTGTGTGTGTGTGTGTGTGTGTGTGTGCGTGCGTGTGTGTGTGTGTGTGTGTGTGTGTGTGTGTGTG
>NC_091314.1:24478596-24506096 GCF_038502225.1 Cherax quadricarinatus
CTTTAAGATGTTCTTCAACTCTTACCACCCAGTAACTTTAAGATGTTCTTTAACTCTTACCACCCAGTAACTTTAAGATGTTCTTCAACTCTTACCATCCAGTAACTTTAAGATGTTCTTCAACTCTTACCACCCAGTAACTTTAAGATGTTCTTCAACTCTTACCATCCAGTAACTTTAAGATGTTCTTCAACTCTTACCACCCAGTAACTTTAAGATGTTCTTCAACTCTTACCACCCAGTAACTTTAAGATGTTCTTCAACTCTTACCACCCAGTAACTTTCAGATGTTCTTCAACTCTTACCACCAGTAACTTTCAGATGTTCTTCAACTCTTACCACCAGTAACTTTAAGATGTTCTTCAACTCTTACCACCCAGTAACTTTCAGATGTTCTTCACCTCTTACCACCTAGTAACTTTCAGATGTTCTTCACCTCTTACCACCCAGTAACTTTAAGATGTTCTTCACCTCTTACCACCCAGTAACTTTAAGATGTTCTTCACTTCTTACCACCCAGTAACTTTAAGATGTTCTTCACCTCTTACCACCCAGTAACTTTCAGATGTTCTTCACCTCTTACCACCCAGTAACTTTCAGACGTTCTTCACCTCTTACCACCCAGTAACTTTCAGACGTTCTTCACCTCTTACCACCCAGTAACTTTCAGACGTTCTTCACTTCTTACCACCCAGTAACTTTAAGATGTTCTTCACCTCTTACCACCCAGTAACTTTCAGATGTTCTTCACCTCTTACCACCCAGTAACTTTCAGACGTTCTTCACTTCTTACCACCAAGTAACTTTAAGATGTTCTTCACCTCTTACCACCCAGTAACTTTCCGACGTTCTTCACCTCTTACCACCCAGTAACTTTCAGACGTTCTTCACCTCTTACCACCCAGTAACTTTCAGACGTTCTTCCCCTCTTACCACCAGTAACTTTCAGACGTTCTTCACCTCTTACCACCCAGTAACTTTCAAACGTTCTTCACCTCTTACCACCCAGTAACTTTCAGACGTTCTTCAACTCTTACCACCCAGTAACTTTCAGACGTTCTTCACCTCTTACCACCAGTAACTTTCAGACGTTCTTCACCTCTTACCACCCAGTAACTTTCAGATGTTCTTCACCTCTTACCACCCAGTAACTTTCAGACGTTCTTCACCTCTTACCACCAGTAACTTTCAGACGTTCTTCACCTCTTACCACCCAGTAACTTTCAGACGTTCTTCAACTCTTACCACCCAGTAACTTTCAGATGTTCTTCACCTCTTACCACCCAGTAACTTTCAGACGTTCTTCACCTCTTACCACCAGTAACTTTCAGACGTTCTTCACCTCTTACCACCCAGTAACTTTCAGATGTTCTTCACCTCTTACCACCCAGTAACTTTCAGACGTTCTTCAACTCTTACCACCCAGTAACTTTCAGACGTTCTTCACCTCTTACCACCAGTAACTTTCAGACGTTCTTCACCTCTTACCACCCAGTAACTTTCAGATGTTCTTCACCTCTTACCACCCAGTAACTTTCAGACGTTCTTCACCTCTTACCACCAGTAACTTTCAGACGTTCTTCACCTCTTACCACCCAGTAACTTTCAGACGTTCTTCAACTCTTACCACCCAGTAACTTTCAGACGTTCTTCACCTCTTACCACCAGTAACTTTCAGACGTTCTTCACCTCTTACCACCCAGTAACTTTCAGATGTTCTTCACCTCTTACCACCCAGTAACTTTCAGACGTTCTTCACCTCTTACCACCAGTAACTTTCAGACGTTCTTCACCTCTTACCACCCAGTAACTTTCAGACGTTCTTCAACTCTTACCACCCAGTAACTTTCAGACGTTCTTCACCTCTTACCACCAGTAACTTTCAGACGTTCTTCACCTCTTACCACCCAGTAACTTTCAGACGTTCTTCACCTCTTACCACCCAGTAACTTTCAGACGTTCTTCACCTCTTACCACCCAGTAACTTTCAGACGTTCTTCACCTCTTACCACCCAGTAACTTTCAGACGTTCTTCAACTCTTACCACCCAGTAACTTTCAGACGTTCTTCACCTCTTACCACCAGTAACTTTCAGACGTTCTTCACCTCTTACCACCCAGTAACTTTCAGACGTTCTTCAACTCTTACCACCCAGTAACTTTCAGACGTTCTTCACCTCTTACCACCAGTAACTTTCAGACGTTCTTCACCTCTTACCACCCAGTAACTTTCAGACGTTCTTCACCTCTTACCACCCAGTAACTTTCAGACGTTCTTCAACTCTTACCACCCAGTAACTTTCAGACGTTCTTCACCTCTTACCACCAGTAACTTTCAGACGTTCTTCACCTCTTACCACCCAGTAACTTTCAGACGTTCTTCACCTCTTACCACCAGTAACTTTCAGACGTTCTTCACCTCTTACCACCCAGTAACTTTCAGACGTTCTTCACCTCTTACCACCCAGTAACTTTCAGACGTTCTTCACCTCTTACCACCAGTAACTTTCAGACGTTCTTCACCTCTTACCACCCAGTAACTTTCAGACGTTCTTCACCTCTTACCACCCAGTAACTTTCAGACGTTCTTCACCTCTTACCACCAGTAACTTTCAGACGTTCTTCACCTCTTACCACCCAGTAACTTTCAGACGTTCTTCAACTCTTACCACCCAGTAACTTTCAGACGTTCTTCACCTCTTACCACCAGTAACTTTCAGACGTTCTTCACCTCTTACCACCCAGTAACTTTCAGATGTTCTTCACCTCTTACCACCCAGTAACTTTCAGACGTTCTTCACCTCTTACCACCCAGTAACTTTCAGACGTTCTTCACCTCTTACCACCAGTAACTTTCAGACGTTCTTCACCTCTTACCACCCAGTAACTTTCAGACGTTCTTCACCTCTTACCACCCAGTAACTTTCAGACGTTCTTCACCTCTTACCACCCAGTAACTTTCAGACGTTCTTCACCTCTTACCACCCAGTAACTTTCAGACGTTCTTCACCTCTTACCACCCAGTAACTTTCAGACGTTCTTCACCTCTTACCACCAGTAACTTTCAGACGTTCTTCACCTCTTACCACCCAGTAACTTTCAGACGTTCTTCACCTCTTACCACCCAGTAACTTTCAGACGTTCTTCACCTCTTACCACCCAGTAACTTTCAGACGTTCTTCACCTCTTACCACCCAGTAACTTTCAGACGTTCTTCACCTCTTACCACCTAGTAACTTTCAGACGTTCTTCACCTCTTACCACCCAGTAACTTTCAGACGTTCTTCAACTCTTACCACCTAGTAACTTTCAGACGTTCTTCACCTCTTACCACCAGTAACTTTCAGACGTTCTTCACCTCTTACCACCCAGTAACTTTCAGACGTTCTTCACCTCTTACCACCTAGTAACTTTCAGACGTTCTTCACCTCTTACCACCTAGTAACTTTCAGACGTTCTTCACCTCTTACCACCCAGTAACTTTCAGACGTTCTTCACCTCTTACCACCTAGTAACTTTCAGACGTTCTTCACCTCTTACCACCAGTAACTTTCAGACGTTCTTCACCTCTTACCACCCAGTAACTTTCAGACGTTCTTCACCTCTTACCACCAGTAACTTTCAGACGTTCTTCACCTCTTACCACCAGTAACTTTCAGACGTTCTTCAGCTTTCATCATATGACTTACACTTTTTTTGTGGCCTCTGCGAGCTAAAATTTAATTTCGTCACTGGATATTTTTCCAAACAGAAATCATTCATGCATTTTTTCCTGCATTTGCTCAATCTGTCCGAGTCTTTATGTACAGTTTTACACCATTACTTTATTTTACTTCCAACATTTTTGCTCTAACTGAAAAAAATATCTGAAAAAATATCTGAAAATATCTGAAAAAAGTATAGAATACGTCTTTCTCTTTAGAAAAATAGCTTTTACAGAAATTTTGGAACCTAAGAGTTATTGTTCTACCTTTGCTTATTTACAAGCTGAAAGCTGTTGTTCTACCTTAGCTCATTTAACAGCTTAAAGCTCTTATACTTCCTCAGATCATTTACAAGCTGAAAGTTGTTATTGTACCTCATCTCATTTACAAGCTAGAAGCTGTAGCTCGGCTTCAGCTCACTTCAAAGTGTGAGTTGAAAACAGTGTTCACTAGGCCCCAGGATGCCACCCGCACCCGCTGCTTGACACTCCTGTATCTATCTACTCATACGTGAACGGGGGCAAGGAATTTAAAAATAAATTCGACATACATATCGCCCAGCCCGGGAATCAAATCAAGGACCTTTCGATTATAACCAGTTTATTTTTAAGTAAAAACATTATATGAAATACCAATCCTTGAGGCACCCCACTGGTGACCCTCTCCTTTGATGACATTTCTATGTTTATTACCGTTCTTTTTTATCTCTCAGACCAAAAAAAAAAAAATCTTTCGTTCATCCAGTCCAATAGCGTGTTCTTTAATTTTCATATATACTTTTTTTGCAATTTTCAAGTTAATCCTTTGAGAGGATATTATCAAAAGTTTTTTCAAAGCTTAGCTACTCAATCTTTCTTTTTCCCGAACTGTTGCCGTGACTTATAATAACTGAGCAAGTTAGAGACGAAAGGTATTTCCAACCTTAAACCAAATGTCAGGTAGTTTATAATTAGTGCGTTCATCCACCCTGTTGTTGCATTGCTGTGGCCACCGTGTTTGTTACTGAGTCTAGTCACTATGTTACTGAGCCTAGTCACTATGGAAATAAATGGTATAAAATACCGACACAATGGAAATATAAACACAAATGCAGTATAATGTGATCCTTTATACTGCATTATACTGCATTTGTGTTTATATTTCTCTAGTCACTATGTTACTGAGTCTAGCCACTATGTTACTGAGTCTAGTCCCTATGTTTGTTACTGAGTCTAACCACTATGTTACCGAGTCTAATCCCTATGTTACTGAGTCTAGTCACTATGTTACTGAGCCTAGTCACTATGTTACTGAGTCTAGCCACTATGTTACTGAGTCTAGTCCCTATGTTTGTTACTGAGTCTAACCACTATGTTACCGAGTCTAATCCCTATGTTACTGAGTCTAGTCACTATGTTACTGAGTCTAGTCACTATGTTACTGAGTCTAGTCACTATGTTACTGAGTCTAGTCACTATGTTACTGAGTCTAGTCACTATGCTACTGAGTCTAGTCCCTATGTTTGTTACTAAGTCTGGTCAGTATGTTTGTTACTGAGTCTAACCACTCTGTTACCGAGTCTGATCCCTATGTTACTGAGCCTAGTCACTATGTTACTGAGTCTAGCCACTATGTTACTAAGTCTAGTCACTATGTTACCAAGCTTAGTCACTATGTTACTGAGCCTAGTCACTATGTTACTGAGTCTAGCCACTATGTTACTAAGTCTAGTCACTATGTTACCAAGCTTAGTCACTATGTTACTGAGTCTAGCCACTATGTTACTGAGTCGAGTCACAATGTTACTGAGTCTAGCCACTATGTTTGTTACTGAGTCTGGTCAGCATGTTTGTTACTGAGTCTAGTCAATATGTTACTGAATGTAATCACTGTGTCTGAGCCCGACCTCTACCTTAACAGATCAATCTGGTATAATCATCGAGCTTTCTTTTACTCTGTCACTTCGTTGTCTGATGGATGGTTAATTTGGCTTCAAGTTTATCTACGACACGGGTGTCATGAAGGCTGCATGTCAACTGTTCATCACCAGTCAACAATACTTTAATACCTAAAATACACATTTAACCCTTTGTATATATACACTGATAGATAAAATTTACAGAAAACCTACAAATAACTGTTCCTATGTACACTATTATTCTTCCCATCAAGATAAAGTTAAACTGTCTGTTTACTTATCAATGTTTTTGAGAGCTTTACGTATTTGTAGTCCAGAGTTCATAGATGAAATATCCAAAATTTATGAAATAGCTAATGATCTGAAATACCCGAAAAATGATAAATCATTTAAAATTGCTAGAAATACTTTTTACAACCCAAAAAGGGACAACCAACCTCATTCAACTAAAAATATGTTGGTTCTCCCTTACCATGAAAACTTGGTTGATATGCCTTCTCTCCTTAAGACTTTTAATATTAAAGTTGTATTTAAAAATCTTGATACAGTAAAAAAACTTTTGATAAAGAATTCCCCCCAAAATGCTGATGGATGTGTCTATAAGATTCCTTGTAAAATTTGCGATAAAGTTTATTACGGTCAAACTGGTAAAAATCTCGAACTAAGATTAAAACAACATAAATATAGCATTAGAACTGGACAAGATTCCAATGCTCTATTTATTCATGTGAGAGACTTTAACCATCCAATTGATTTTCAAAAGTTGAGAAAGTTGTATCAAGCAAGTCCATGGTCGACTGGAATATAATTGAATCTTGTTTCATAAAAAGCAGTTTTGAAAATAATATGAATATTTCCTTAGGTTTGTATAAATTAGATTCATTTATGATTAATAAAATTTGGTTAGAGTTTAATAATACATTGGACAAATAATAAACCTTATTTCTTGGGTAGAATGATTTGTTGGTGGGTTGTCGTGAGGACCTGTCTAGTTGGACCAGCGGACCTACTGCAGTGTTCCTCTTTTCTTATGAGTTCGGTATTGTCTCGCGTCAGGTGTTTCTTTGTTGTGGGAGTTGACTGTGAGGTGTGGTCTAAGCCCTTTAATTGCCTTCCTTTGATGTATTACTTTCATAGTTCCTTGACAATGTGAGTAGTCACGAAAGCGCTTGGAATTTCACTACTCTTTCACAGTGGTTGTTTTGCATATATATATATATATATATATATATATATATATATATATATATATATATATATATATATATATATATATATATATATATATATGTCGTGCCGAATAGGCAGAACTTGCGATCTTCGCTTAAATAGCAACGCTCATCTTGCCATATAGGACAAGCGAAAATTTGTGTATGCAATAATTTCGCCAAAATCATTCTGAATCTAACGAAAAAAATATATTTCACTGTTTGTTTAGTATTAAATTATTGTAAAAAATCTAAAATATATTTAGATGGGATAGGCTAAAATAAATTGTTCTTGTTATAATAAAGTAAGGTAAGTTTTCTAAGATTCTTTTGGTGCAAAATTAAAATTTTTTACATTAACATTAATGAAGAAAATATATCTTTAAACGTATAAGAGAAAATTATAGAAAGGACATAATTTTAAGAACATAAGAACATAAGAACGAAGGAACACTGCAGAAGGCCTACTGGCCCATGCAAGGCAGGTCCAAGTCTCCTACCGGCTTAAGCCAATGCACCCAACCTAGTCAGGTCAGGTCACATTGACTTAAGGGAGGAACACGGCAACCGACCTGGTAGCACAAGCTATCAGGTCTAACTCACACCCACCCACATCTACTCATGTATTTATCCAACCTATTTTTAAAGCTACACAACGTTCTGGCCTCTATAACGGTATTTGGGAGTTTGTTCCACTCATCCACAACTCTATTACCAAACCAGTACTTTCCTATATCCTTCCTGAATCTGAATTTTTCCAACTTAAAACCATTGCTGCGAGTCCTGTCTAGGCTAGATATTTTCAGCACACTATTTACATCCCCTTTATTTATTCCTGTCTTCCATTTATACACCTCAATCATATCCCCCCTAATTCTACGTCTTTCTAGAGAGTGCAGTTTCAGGGCCCTTAGTCTATCCTCATAGGGAAGGTTTCTGATACATGGGATCAACTTTGTCATCCTCCTTTGTACATTTTCCAGAGAATTTATATCCATTCTGTAATACGGTGACCAAAACTGTGCAGCATAATCTAAATGAGGCCTAACCAAGGATGTATAGAGTTGAAGAACAACCTGAGGACTCCTATTATTTATGCTTCTTGATATGAAGCCAAGGATTCTATTAGCTTTATTGCGAACACTTATGCACTGTTGTCTTGGTTTCAGATTACTGCTAACCAGAACTCCTAAATCTTTTTCGCAATCCGTAATATTAAGATCTACATTATTTAGTTTATATGTGGCATGGTTATTGTCCTGTCCAACATTTAGAACTTTGCATTTGTCTATATTAAACTGCATCTGCCACTTCTCCGACCACTGCATCAGTCTATTCAAATCTTCCTGGAGTGCTCGAATGTCCTCGTCAGAATGAATTCGACGGCCTATTTTGGTGTCATCGGCAAACTTGCCGATGTCGCTCTTTATGCCCTCATCTATGTCGTTTATGTAGATTGTGAACAGCAGGGGGCCCAACACTGACCCCTGTGGAACACCGCTCGTGACGCTTCCCCACTCTGATTTCTCCCCATTTATGCAAACTCTCTGCTGCCTATTTGTCAACCATGCCTCTATCCAGGAAAAAATTTCTCCTCCTATTCCATGTGCTTTAATTTTCCTCAATAGTCTCTGATGTGGGACCCTGTCAAAAGCCTTACTGAAGTCCATATACACAATATCATATTCATTACCATGATCTACCTCCTCAAATACCTTAGTGAAAAAAGTTAATAAATTCGTAAGGCAGGAACGCCCCTTTGTAAAACCATGCTGAGATTCGTTGATTAATTTATGCTTTTCAAGGTGGCTACGAACTGCCTCGGCAATTATTGATTCCATAAATTTTCCCACTATGGAGGTTAGGCTTATTGGTCTATAGTTCGAAGCTAAGGACCTGTCACCTGTTTTGAAAATAGGTATCACATTTGCCATTTTCCACTTATCTGGCACCATGCCAGTTTGTAGTGATATGTTGAAAAGATTAGCCAAAGGTGTGCTAAGCTCCTCTTTACATTCCTTTAGAACCCTTGCATACAGTTCATCAGGGCCTGGGGATTTGTTAGGTTTTAATTTATCTATTTGCCTAAGGACCATGTCACTTGTGACCCTAATAGTGAACAGTTTATTATCGTCCTGTTCTACATAATTTATCATTACTGGAATATCGCTGGTATCCTCCTGTGTAAAAACTGAGAGGAAGTATGTGTTAAAAATTCTACACATTTTAAATGAGTTCTTGCTAATTGACCAGTTTTACATATTCGGCACGACATATATATATGTATATATATATATATATATATATATATATATATATATATATATATATATATATATATATATATATATATATGTATATTTATATATATATATATATATATATATATATATATATATATATATATATATATATATATATATATATATATATATATATATCCCATAGGGTCGGAAACCCTAGGAGCATGGGGCAAGTGTGCTCTAAAGTTCCTCAAAGAACTGGGTGAATAACTCATCACAGAAACCAAGGGCCACAGAGCCGCCAGCTTCCTCTTTCAGAGACTCAGTGTCGCGACCCAGAAGGGAAATGCCTGCAGCATTCTGAGCACGCGGCCCACCGCCGTATATACTCGGATCTAGGGAAAACACATAGCTCTGCTGGTTGGTGTTGTACGGGTGTCTAATTTAAACAGCAATATCACCAGCAATATCATTAGCGTTCGTCAGGCAGCGTCTTGCAGGTGAAGAAACACGCGTTGTCACCCGTCATGTTTTAGGTTTAAAATCCATCAAGTGGACGAGAGTTATTAAGACGGCGTGTCCCTGCTACACCACCACTCTGCGTGTCCCTGCTACACCACCACTCTGCGTGTCCCTGCTACACCACCACTCTGCGTGTCCCTGCTACACCACCACTCTGCGTGTCCCTGCTACACCACCACTCTGCGTGTCCCTGCTCCACCACCACTCTGCGTGTCCCTGCTACACCACCACTCTGCGTGTCCCTGCTCCACCACCACTCTGCGTGTCCCTGCTCCACCACCACTCTGCGTGTCCCTGCTACACAACCACTCTGCGTGTCCCTGCTCCACCACCACTCTGCGTGTCCCTGCTACACCACCACTCTGCGTGTCCCTGCTACACCACCACTCTGTGTGTCCCTGCTACACCACCACTCTGCGTGTCCCTGCTCCACCACCACTCTGTGTGTCCCTGCTACACCACCACTCTGTGTGTCTCTGCTACACCACCACTCTGCGTGTCCCTGCTCCACCACCACTCTGCGTGTCCCTGCTCCACCGCCACTCTGCGTGTCTCTGTTCCACCACCACTCTGCGTGTCCCTGCTCCACCACCACTCTGCGTGTCCCTGCTACACCACCACTCTGCGTGTCCCTGCTACACCACCACTCTGCATGTCCCTGCTACACCACCACTCTGCGTGTCCCTGCTACACCACCACTCTGAGTGTCCCTGCTCCACCACCACTCTGCGTGTCCCTGCTCCACCACCACTCTGCGTGTCCCTGCTACACCACCACTCTGCGTGTCCCTGCTCCACCACCACTCTGCGTGTCCCTGCTCCACCACCACTCTGCGTGTCCCTGCTCCACCACCACTCTGCGTGTCTCTGCTCCACCACCACTCTGCGTGTCCCTGCTCCACCACCACTCTGCGTGTCCCTGCTCCACCACCACTCTGCGTGTCTCTGTTCCACCACCACTCTGCGTGTCCCTGCTCCACCACCACTCTGCGTGTCCCTGCTACACCACCACTCTGCGTGTCCCTGCTCCACCACCACTCTGCGTGTCCCTGCTCCACCACCACTCTGCGTGTCTCTGTTCCACCACCACTCTGCGTGTCCCTGCTACACCACCACTCTGCGTGTCCCTGCTTCACCACCACTCTGCGTGTCCCTGCTACACCACCACTCTGCGTGTCCCTGCTCCACGACCACTCTGCGTGTCCCTGCTACACCACCACTCTGCGTGTCCCTGCTCCACCACCACTCTGCGTGTCCCTGCTACACCACCACTCTGCGTGTCCCTGCTCCACCACAACTCTGCGTGTCCCTGCTCCACCACCACTCTGCGTGTCCCTGCTACACCACCACTCTGCGTGTCCCTGCTCCACCACCACTCTGCGTGTCCCTGCTACACCACAACTCTGCGTGTCCCTGCTCCACCACCACTCTGCGTGTCTCTGCTCCACAACCACTCTGCGTGTCCCTGCTCCACCACCACTCTGCGTGTCCCTGCTCCACCACCACTCTGCGTGTCTCTGTTCCACCACCACTCTGCGTGTCTCTGCACCACCACCACTCTGCGTGTCCCTGCTACACCACCACTCTGCGTGTCCCTGCTCCACCACCACTCTGCGTGTCTCTGCTCCACCACCACTCTGCGTGTCCCTGCTCCACCACCACTCTGCGTGTCTCTGTTCCACCACCACTCTGCGTGTCTCTGCTCCACCACCACTCTGCGTGTCCCTGCTACACCACCACTCTACGTGTCCCTGCTACACCACCACTCTGCGTGTCTCTGCTACACCACCACTCTGCGTGTCCCTGCTCCACCACCACTCTGCGTGTCCCTGCTACACCACCACTCTGCGTGTCCCTGCTCCACCACCACTCTGCGTGTCCCTGCTACACCACCACTCTGCGTGTCCCTGCTCCACCACCACTCTGCGTGTCCCTGCTACACCACCACTCTGAGTGTCCCTGCTACACCACCACTCTGCGTGTCCCTGCTCCACCACCACTCTGCGTGTCTCTGCTACACGACCACTCTGCGTGTCCCTGCTCCACCACCACTCTGCGTGTCCCTGCTACACCACCACTCTGAGTGTCCCTGCTACACCACCACTCTGCGTGTCCCTGCTCCACCACCACTCTGCGTGTCTCTGCTACACGACCACTCTGCGTGTCCCTGCTACACCACCACTCTGCGTGTCCCTGCTACACCACCACTCTGAGTGTCCCTGCTCCACCACCACTCTGCGTGTCCCTGCTCCACCACCACTCTGCGTGTCCCTGCTCCACCACCACTCTGCGTGTCCCTGCTACACCACCACTCTGCGTGTCCCTGCTCCACCACCACTCTGCGTGTCCCTGCTCCACCACCACTCTGCGTGTCTCTGTTCCACCACCACTCTGCGTGTCCCTGCTACACCACCACTCTGCGTGTCCCTGCTTCACCACCACTCTGCGTGTCCCTGCTACACCACCACTCTGCGTGTCCCTGCTCCACGACCACTCTGCGTGTCGCTGCTACACCACCACTCTGCGTGTCCCTGCTCCACCACCACTCTGCGTGTCCCTGCTACACCACCACTCTGCGTGTCCCTGCTCCACCACCACTCTGCGTGTCCCTGCTCCACCACCACTCTGCGTGTCCCTGCTACACCACCACTCTGCGTGTCCCTGCTCCACCACCACTCTGCGTGTCCCTGCTACACCACCACTCTGCGTGTCCCTGCTCCACCACCACTCTGCGTGTCTCTGCTCCACCACCACTCTGCGTGTCCCTGCTCCACCACCACTCTGCGTGTCCCTGCTCCACCACCACTCTGCGTGTCTCTGTTCCACCACCACTCTGCGTGTCTCTGCACCACCACCACTCTGCGTGTCCCTGCTACACCACCACTCTGCGTGTCCCTGCTCCACCACCACTCTGCGTGTCTCTGCTCCACCACCACTCTGCGTGTCCCTGCTCCACCACCACTCTGCGTGTCTCTGTTCCACCACCACTCTGCGTGTCTCTGCTCCACCACCACTCTGCGTGTCCCTGCTACACCACCACTCTACGTGTCCCTGCTACACCACCACTCTGCGTGTCTCTGCTACACCACCACTCTGCGTGTCCCTGCTCCACCACCACTCTGCGTGTCCCTGCTACACCACCACTCTGCGTGTCCCTGCTCCACCACCACTCTGCGTGTCCCTGCTACACCACCACTCTGCGTGTCCCTGCTCCACCACCACTCTGCGTGTCCCTGCTACACCACCACTCTGAGTGTCCCTGCTACACCACCACTCTGCGTGTCCCTGCTCCACCACCACTCTGCGTGTCTCTGCTACACGACCACTCTGCGTGTCCCTGCTCCACCACCACTCTGCGTGTCTCTGCTCCACCACCACTCTGCGTGTCCCTGCTACACCACCACTCTGCGTGTCCCCGCTCCACCACCACTCTGCGTGTCTCTGCTCCACCACCACTCTGCGTGTCTGTGCTCCACCACCACTCTGCGTGTCCCTGCTCCACCACCACTCTGCTTGTCTCTGTTCCACCACCACTCTGCGTGTCTCTGCTCCACCACCACTCTGCGTGTCCCTGCTACACCACCACTCTGCGTGTCCCTGCTACACCACCACTCTGCGTGTCTCTGCTACACCACCACTCTGCGTGTCCCTGCTCCACCACCACTCTGCGTGTCCCTGCTACACCACCACTCTGCGTGTCCCTGCTCCACCACCACTCTGCGTGTCCCTGCTACACCACCACTCTGCGTGTCCCTGCTACACCACCACTCTGCGTGTCCCTGCTACACCACCACTCTGCGTGTCCCTGCTACACCACCACTCTGCGTGTCCCTGCTACACCACCACTCTGCGTGTCCCTGCTACACCACCACTCTGCGTGTCCCTGCTACACCACCACCACTGTGTGTCCCTGCTACACCACCACTCTGCGTGTCCCTGCTACACCACCACTCTGCGTGTCCCTGCTACACCACCACTCTGCGTGTCCCTGCTACACCACCACTCTGCGTGTCCCTGATACACCACCACTCTGCGTGTCCCTGCTACACCACTACTCTGCGTGTCCCTGCTACACCACCACTCTGCGTGTCCCTGCTACACCACCACTCTGCGTGTCCCTGCTACACCACCACTCTGCGTGTCCCTGCTACACCACCACCACTGCGTGTCCCTGCTACACCACCACTCTGCGTGTCCCTGCTACACCACCACTCTGCGTGTCCCTGCTACACCACCACTCTGCGTGTCCCTGCTCCACCACCACTCTGCGTGTCCCTGCTACACCACCACTCTGCGTGTCCCTGCTACACCACCACTCTGCGTGTCCCTGCTACACCACCACTCTGCGTGTCCCTGCTACACCACCACTCTGCGTGTCCCTGCTACACCACCACTCTGCGTGTCCCTACTCCACCACCACTCTGCGTGCCCCTGCTACACCACCACTCTGCGTGTCCCTGCTACACCACCACTCTGCGTGTCCCTGCTACACCACCACTGCGTGTCCCTGCTACACCACCACTCTGCGTGTCCCTGCTACACCACCACTCTGCGTGTCCCTGCTACACCACCACTCTGTGTGTCCCTGCTACACCACCACTCTGCGTGTCCCTGCTACACCACAACTCTGCGTGTCCCTGCTACACAACCACTGCGTGTCCCTGCTACACCACCACTCTGCGTGTCCCTGCTACACCACCACTCTGCGTGTCCCTGCTACACCACCACTCTTCGTGTCCCTGCTACACCACCACTCTGCGTGTCCCTGCTACACTACCACTCTGCGTGTCCCTGCTACACCATCACTCTGCGTGTCCCTGCTACACCACCACTGCGTGTCCCTGCTACACCACCACTGCGTGTCCCTGCTACACCACCACTCTGCGTGTCCCTGCTACACCACCACTCTGCGTGTCCCTGCTACACCACCACTGCGTGTCCCTGCTACACCACCACTGCGTGTCCCTGCTACACCACCACTCTGCGTGTCCCTGCTACACCACCACTGCGTGTCCCTGCTACACCACCACTGCGTGTCCCTGCTACACCACCACTCTGCGTGTCCCTGCTACACCACCACTGCATGTCCCTGCTACACTACCACTCTGCGTGTCCCTGCTACACCACCACTCTGCGTGTCCCTGCTACACCACCACTGCGTGTCCCTGCTACATAACCACTGCGTGTCCCTGCTACACCACCACTCTGCGTGTCCCTGCTACACCACCACTCTGCGTGTCCCTGCTACACCACCACTGCGTGTCCCTGCTACACCACCACTGCGTGTCCCTGCTACACCACCACTCTGCGTGTCCCTGCTACACCACCACTGCGTGTCCCTGCTACACCACCACTGCGTGTCCCTGCTACACCACCACTCTGCGTGTCCCTGCTACACCACCACTGCGTGTCCCTGCTACACTACCACTCTGCGTGTCCCTGCTACACCACCACTCTGCGTGTCCCTGCTACACCACCACTCTGCGTGTCCCTGCTCCACCACCACTCTGTGTGTCCCTGCTACACTACCACTCTGCGTGTTCCTGCTACACCACCACTCTGCGTGTCCCTGCTACACCACCACTCTGCGTGTCCCTGCTACACCACCACTCTGCGTGTTCCTGCTACACCACCACTGCGTGTCCCTGCTACACTACCACTCTGCGTGTCCCTGCTACACCACCACTGCGTGTCCCTGCTACACTACCACTCTGCGTGTCCCTGCTACACCACCACTGCGTGTCCCTGCTACACTACCACTCTGCGTGTCCCTGCTACACCACCACTGCGTGTCCCTGCTACACCACCACTCTGCGTGTCCCTGCTACACCACCACTCTGCGTGTCCCTGCTACACCACCACTGCGTGTCCCTGCTACACCACCACTCTGCGTGTCCCTGCTACACTACCACTCTGCGTGTCCCTGCTACACCACCACTCTGCGTGTCCCTGCTACACCACCACTCTGCGTGTCCCTGCTACACTACCACTCTGCGTGTCCCTGCTACACCACCACTGCGTGTCCCTGCTACACCACCACTCTGCGTGTCCCTGCTACACCACCACTCTGCGTGTCCCTGCTACACCACCACTCTGCGTTTCCTTGCTACACCACCACTGTGTGTCCCTGCTACACTACCACTGCGTGTCCCTGCTACACCACCACTCTGCGTGTCCCTGCTACACCACCACTCTGTGTGTCCCTGCTACACCACCACTGCGTGTCCCTGCTACACCACCACTCTGCGTGTCCCTGCTACACTACCACTCTGTGTGTCCCTGCTACACCACCACTCTGCGTGTCCCTGCTACACCACCACTCTGCGTGTCCCTGCTACACCACCACTCAAGGTTCCTTCACTCTTTAATATAAGGAGTAGATGGTAGCATGTGAGGGTGAGTGTCAAGGACAGTGAGAATTACAGTGGAGGGGCATTAAGGGAAGTGTTGAGGGGCATTATTAAGGGAAGTATCTAGGGCATTAAGGGAAGTGTTGAGGGGCATTATTAAGGGAAGTATCTAGGGCATTAAGGGAAGTGTTGAGGGGCATTATTAAGGGAAGTATCTAGGGCATTGTTAAGGGAAGTGTGGAAGGCATTAAGGGAAGGGTGGTGGACCTTAAGGGATGTATGGAGGGCATTGTAAATGGAGTTGTGGAGGACAGTGTTAATGGAGGTGTGGAGGACAGTGTTAATGGAGGTGTGGAGGACAGTGTTAATGGAGGTGTGGAGGACAGTGTTAATGGAGGTGTGGAGGACAGTGTTAATGGAGGTGTGGAGGACAGTGTTAATGGAGGTGTGGAGGACAGTGTTAATGGAGGTGTTGAGGACAGTATGTATGGAGGTGTGGAGGACAGTGTTAATGGAGGTGTGGAGGACAGTGTTAATGGAGGTGTGGAGGAGTGTTAATGGATGTGTGGAGGACAGTGTTAATGGAGGTGTGGAGGACAGTGTTAATGGAGGTGTGGAGGGCAGTGTTAATGGAGGTGTGGAGGGCAGTGTTAATGGAGGTGTGGAGGGCAGTGTTAATGGAGGTGTGGAGGGCAGTGTTAATGGAGGTGTGGAGGACAGTGTTAATGGAGGTGTGGAGGGCAGTGTTAATGGAGGTGTGGAGGACAGTGTTAATGGAGGTGTGGAGGACAGTGTTAATGGAGGTGTTGAGGACAGTATGTATGGAGGTGTGGAGGACAGTGTTAATGGAGGTGTGGAGGACAGTGTTAATGGAGGTGTGGAGGAGTGTTAATGGATGTGTGGAGGACAGTGTTAATGGAGGTGTGGAGGACAGTGTTAATGGAGGTGTGGAGGGCAGTGTTAATGGAGGTGTGGAGGGCAGTGTTAATGGAGGTGTGGAGGGCAGTGTTAATGGAGGTGTGGAGGGCAGTGTTAATGGAGGTGTGGAGGGCAGTGTTAATGGAGGTGTGGAGGACAGTGTTAATGGAGGTGTGGAGGGCAGTGTTAATGGAGGTGTGGAGGGCAGTGTTAATGGAGGTGTGGAGGGCAGTGTTAATGGAGGTGTGGAGGGCAGTGTTAATGGAGGTGTGGAGGGCAGTGTTAATGGAGGTGTGGAGGGCAGTGTTAATGGAGGTGTGGAGGGCAGTGTTAATGGAGGTGTGGAGGGCAGTGTTAATGGAGGTGTGGAGGGCAGTGTTAATGGAGGTGTGGAGGGCAGTGTTAATGGAGGTGTGGAGGGCAGTGTTAATGGAGGTGTGGAGGGCAGTGTTAATGGAGGTGTGGAGGACAGTGTTAATGGAGGTGTGGAGGGCAGTGTTAATGGAGTTGTGGAGGACAGTGTTAATGGAGGTGTGGAGGGCAGTGTTAATGGAGGTGTGGAGGGCAGTGTTAATGGAGGTGTGGAGGGCAGTGTTAATGGAGGTGTGGAGGGCAGTGTTAATGGAGGTGTGGAGGGCAGTGTTAATGGAGGTGTGGAGGGCAGTGTTAATGGAGGTGTGGAGGGCAGTGTTAATGGAGGTGTGGAGGGCAGTGTTAATGGAGGTGTGGAGGGCAGTGTTAATGGAGGTGTGGAGGGCAGTGTTAATGGAGGTGTGGAGGGCAGTGTTAATGGAGGTGTGGAGGGCAGTGTTAATGGAGGTGTGGAGGGCAGTGTTAATGGAGGTGTGGAGGGCAGTGTGTACAGTTTGGAGTGGAGCCGAACATAAAAACTTGTAAATACAAGGGAGACTAAAGAAGAATTGCAAGAGAAAATGCACGAGATAGAGGGGGAGGAAGTGGGAGATAGAAAGGATGGTAAAGTAGAAAGGGAACAAACAGATACAATGAAGGAAATGGGTGATTGAGGGAAGGGCAAAATAGGACAGGAAAGGGATGGAGAAAAAGGGAGATTTAGGAAACTGTGAAGTGAAAGGGGAGGCAGGAGGGTGATAGAGGTAGGGAAATGGATGATTGCGAAGATGGTTAAGTGGACAGGGAGACAAAGGATGGGAAGGAGAAAATGAGTGATCAAGGAGATAGTAGAATGGAGGATGAAAAATAGACATGGTATATGTAGCAAAAGGATAGAGGGAGATAAAAGGAAAGTATGGAGAAAGAAGAGAAGAGAAGAAGATAAGTAGAAGGTTGGATAGAATGAAGAGAGAAGAGTAGCACGAAAATGGAAGAAAAAGATTAGGTTAGTAGGGAGAGAGAAGGATAGAAGAGGAAGAGAGAGAGAAAAGAGTAACAAAAAACACAGCCATACACATGTATGTAACAGCAAACACAACACAGCCATACACATGTATGTAACAGCAAACACTACACAGTCATACACATGTATGTAACAGCAAACACTACACAGCCATACACATGTATGTAACAGCAAACACTACACAGTCATACACATGTATGTAACAGCAAACACTACACAGCCATACACATGTATGTAACAGCAAACACTACACAGCCATACACATGTATGTAACAGCAAACACAACACAGCCATACACATGTATGTAACAGCAAACACAACACAGCCATACACATGTATGTAACAGCAAACACTACACAGTCATACACATGTATGTAACAGCAAACACTACACAGCCATACACATGTATGTAACAGCAAACACAACACAGCCATACACATGTATGTAACAGCAAACACAACACAGCCATACACATGTATGTAACAGCAAACACAACACAGCCATACACATGTATGTAACAGAAAACACTACACAGTCATACACATGTATGTAACAGCAAACACAACACAGCCATACACATGTATGTAACAGCAAACACAACACAGCCATACACATGTATGTAACAGCAAACACAACACAGCCATACACATGTATGTAACAGCAAACACAACACAGCCATACACATGTATGTAACAGCAAACACAACAAAGCCATACACATGTATGTAACAGCAAACACAACACAGCCATACACATGTATGTAACAGCAAACACTACACAGTCATACACATGTATGTAACCGCAAACACAACACAGCCATACACATGTATGTAACAGCAAACACAACACAGCCATACACATGTATGTAACAGCAAACACAACACAGCCATACACACGTGTTGTGTTTGCATGTGTTGTGTTAAATTAACTCTTCAGTCTATCACATGTGCTGAGTCCAGAGATTTATTCACCAAAACAAGTTCTGAATAATGTTATTAAACTGTGTGATGACTGCCAGGTACTTATGACTGCCAGGTACTTACAACTGCCAGGTACTTATGACTGCTAGGTACTTATGACTGCCAGGTACTTATGACTGGCAGGTACTTATGACTGCCAGGTACTTATGACTGGCAGGTACTTACGACTGCCAGGTACTTATGACTGCCAGGTACTTATGACTGCCAGGTACTTATGACTGCCAGGTACTTATGACTGCCAGGTACTTACGACTGCTAGGTACTTATGACTGCCAGGTACTTACGACTGCCAGGTACTTATGACTGCCAGGTACTTATGACTGCCAGGTACTTACGACTGCCAGGTACTTATGACTGCCAGGTACTTATGACTGCCAGGTACTTATGGCTGCCAGGTACTTATGACTGCCAGGTACTTATGGCTGCCAGGTACTTATGACTGCCAGGTACTTATGGCTGCCAGGTACTTATGGCTGGCAGGTACTTATGACTGCCAGGTACTTATGACTGCCAGGTACTTATGGCTGCCAGGTACTTATGACTGCCAGGTACTTATGGCTGGCAGGTACTTATGACTGCCAGGTACTTATGACTGCCAGGTACTTATGACTGCCAGGTACTTATGGCTGCCAGGTACTTATGACTGCCAGGTACTTATGACTGCCAGGTACTTATGACTGCCAGGTACTTATGACTGCCAGGTACTTATGACTGCCAGGTACTTATGGCTGCCAGGTACTTATGACTGCCAGGTACTTATGACTGCCAGGTACTTATGGCTGCCAGGTACTTATGACTGCCAGGTACTTATGGCTGCCAGGTACTTATGGCTGGCAGGTACTTATGACTGCCAGGTACTTATGACTGCCAGGTACTTATGGCTGCCAGGTACTTATGACTGCCAGGTACTTATGGCTGCCAGGTACTTATGACTGCCAGGTACTTATGGCTGCCAGGTACTTATGGCTGCCAGGTACTTATGACTGCCAGGTACTTATGACTGCCAGGTACTTATGGCTGCCAGGTACTTATGACTGCCAGGTACTTATGGCTGGCAGGTACTTATGACTGCCAGGTACTTACGACTGCCAGGTACTTATGACTGCCAGGTACTTATGACTGCCAGGTACTTATGACTGCCAGGTACTTATGACTGCCAGGTACTTATGGCTGGCAGGTACTTATGACTGCCAGGTACTTATGACTGCCAGGTACTTATGACTGCCAGGTACTTATTACTGCCAGGTACTTACGACTGCTAGGTACTTATGACTGCCAGGTACTTATGACTGCCAGGTACTTATGACTGCCAGGTACTTATGACTGCCAGGTACTTACGACTGCTAGATATTTATGACTGCCAGGTACTTATGACTGCCAGGTACTTATGACTGCCAGGTACTTATGACTGCCAGGTACTTATAACTGCCAGGTACTTATGACTGCCAGGTACTTATGACTGCCAGGTACTTATGACTGCCAGGTACTTATGACTGCCAGGTACTTATGACTGCCAGGTACTTATGACTGCCAGGTACTTACGACTGCTAGGTACTTATGACTGCCACGTACTTATGACTGCCAGGTACTTATGACTGCCAGGTACTTATGACTGCCAGGTACTTATGACTACCAGGTACTTATGACTGCCAGGTACTTATGACTGCCAGGTACTTGTGACTGCCAGGTACTTACGACTGCTAGGTACTTATGACTGCCAGGTACTTATGACTGCCAGGTACTTACGACTGCCAGGTACTTATGACTGCCAGGAACTTATGACTGCCAGGTACTTATGACTGCCAGGTACTTATGACTGCCAGGTACTTATGACTGCCAGGTACTTATGACTGCCAGGTACTTACGACTGCTAGGTACTTATGACTGCCAGGTACTTACGACTGCTAGGTACTTATGACTGCTAGGTACTTATGACTGCCAGGTACTTATGACTGCCAGGTACTTATGACTGCCAGGTACTTATGACTGCCAGGTACTTACGACTGCTAGGTACTTATGACTGCCAGGTACTTATGACTGCCAGGTACTTATGACTGCCAGGTACTTATGACTGCCAGGTACTTATGACTGCCAGGTACTTATGACTGCCAGGTACTTATGACTGCCAGGTACTTATGACTTCCAGGTACTTATGACTGCCAGGTAATTATGACTGCCAGGTACTTATGACTGCCAGGTACTTATGACTGCCAGGTACTTATGACTGCCAGGTACTTATGACTCCTAGGTACTTATGACTGCCAGGTACTTATGACTGCTAGGTACTTATGACTGCCAGGTACTTATGACTGCCAGGTACTTATGACTGCCAGGTACTTATGACTGCCAGGTACTTATGGCTGCCAGGTACTTACGACTGCCAGGTACTTATGACTGCCAAGTACTTATGACTGCCAGGTACTTATGGCTGCCAGGTACTTATGACTGCCAGGTACTTATGACTGCCAGGTACTTACGACTGCTAGGTACTAATGACTGCCAGGTACTTATGACTGCCAGATACTTACGACTGCCAGGTACTTATGACTGCCAGGTACTTATGAATGCCAGGTACTTATAACTGCCAGGTACTTATAACTGCCAGGTTCTTACGACTGCTAGGTACTTATGACTGCCAGGTACTTAAGACTGATAGGTACTTATGACTGCCAGGTACTTATGACTGCCAGGTACTTATGACTGCCAGGTACTTATGACTGCCAGGTACTTATGACTGCCAGGTACTTATGACTTCCAGGTACTTATGACTGCCAGGTACTTATGACTGCCAGGTACTTATGACTGCCAGGTACTTACGACAGCCAGGTACTTATGGTTGGCAGGTACTTATGACTGCCAGGTACTTATGACTGCTAGGTACTTATGACTGCCAGGTACTTATGACTGCTAGGTACTTATGACTGCCAGGTACTTATGACTCTCAGGTACTTATGACTGCCAGGTACTTATGACTGCCAGGTACTTACGACTGCTGGGTACTTATGGCTGCCAGGTACTTATGACTGCCAGGTACTTATGACTTCCAGGTACTTACGACTGCTAGGTACTTATGGCTGGCAGGTACTTATGAATGCCAGGTACTTATGACTGCTAGGTACTTATGGCTGGCAGGTACTTATGGCTGGCAGGTGCTTATGACTTCCAGGTACTTACGACTGCCAGGTACTTATGACTGCTAGGTACTTATGGCTGGCAGGTACTTATGGCTGGCAGGTGCTTATGACTTCCAGGTACTTACGACTGCCAGGTACTTATGACTGCTAGGTACTTATGGCTGGCAGGTACTTATGGCTGGCAGGTACTTATGACTGCTAGGTACTTATGGCTGGCAGGTACTTATGGCTGGCAGGTGCTTATGATTTCCAGGTACTTACGACTGCCAGGTACTTATGACTGCTAGGTACTTATGGCTGGCAGGTACTTATGGCTGGCAGGTACTTATGACTGCTAGGTACTTATGACTGCCAGGTACTTATGACTGCTAGGTACTTATGGCTGGCAGGTACTTATGGCTGGCAGGTAGTTATGACTCCCAGGTACTTATGACTGCTAGGTACTTATGACTGCCAGGTACTTATGACTGCCAGGTACTTATGACTGCCAGGTACTTATGGCTGGCTGGTACTTGTGACTGCCAGGTACTTATGACTGCCAGGTACTTATGGCTGGCAGGTACTTATGACTGTCAGGTACTTATGACTGTCAGGTACTTATGACTGCCAGGTACTTATGACTGCCAGGTACTTGCGACTACTAGGTACTTATGGCTGGCAGGTACTTATGACTGTCAGGTACTTATGACTGCCAGGTACTTATGACTGCCAGGTACTTGCGACTACTAGGTACTCATGGCTGGCAGGTACTTATGACTGCCAGGTACTTATGACTGCCAGGTACTTACGACTACTAGGTACTTATGGCTGGCAGGTACTTATGACTGCCAGGTACTTATGACTGCTAGGTACTTATGACTGCCAGGTACTTACGACTACTAGGTACTTATGACTGCCAGGTACTTACGACTGCTAGGTACTTATGGCTGGCAGGTACTTACGACTGCTAGGTACTTACGACTGCTAGGTACTTATGGCTGGCAGGTACTTATGACTGCCAGGTACTTACGGCTGCTAGGTACTTATGGCTGGCAGGTACTTACGACTGCTAGGTACTTACGACTGCTAGGTACTTATTGCTGGCAGGTACTTATGACTGCCAGGTACTTATGACTGCCAGGTACTTATGGCTGGCTGGTACTTGCGACTGCCAGGTACTTACGACTGCTAGGTACTTATGGCTGGCAGGTACTTACGACTGCTAGGTACTTACGACTGCTAGGTACTTATGGCTGGCAGGTACTTACGACTGCTAGGTACTTACTACTGCTAGGTACTTATGACTGCCAGGTACTTACGACTACTAGGTACTTATGGCTGGCAGGTACTTACGACTGCCAGGTACTTACGACTGCTAGGTACTTATGGCTGGCAGGTACTTACGACTGCTAGGTACTTACGACTGCTAGGTACTTATGGCTGGCAGGTACTTACGACTGCTAGGTACTTACGACTGCTAGGTACTTATGACTGCCAGGTACTTGCGACTACTAGGTACTTATGGCTGGCAGGTACTCATATCCGGCAGATAGAGGTATATAAAAAGATTGAGAAACAACTGGTTGCTTGCCGGTTAAGACATGGGACCCAGGAGCTGGTAACCACTCCTTGTATATTCCTTTAGGTAGCAAATTTGATACACAGCTTCAAGAGTGGGTATGACAACTCCCAGAAGGGCCGAAATCGGTAATAATATCGGCCAAATTACTCTGTAAGGAAAGGTCACCTGGTAATACTCGACCCAATGACAACAAAATTCGGCGAAATACTCTTACGTGTGTAAACACATGCATACGCCTTATGCAGAGAGAGAGAGAGAGAGAGAGAGAGAGAGAGAGAGAGAGAGAGAGAGAGAGATGGGAGTGAAGGTAGTCCCACCGACACACACACAACCTGCCCCTTCCGCAGTGTGGTCCCACCCTGGTGTGTTCCACCCTAGTGAGCTGCTCCACCTTGATGTAATTGTGTGCTCCACCTTGGTGTGTTCCACCCTGGCGTCCTCCACACTAGTGTGGTCCCACCCTGGTGTGCTTCACGCTAGTGAGCTGCTCCACCTTGGTGTACTTGTGTGCTCCACCCTGGTATGTTCCACACTGCGGAGATGCTCCACCCTGGTGTGCTTGTGGTCCCACCCTGGTGTGTTCCACCCTAGTGAGCTGCTCTACCTTGATGTAATTGTGTGCTCCACCTTGGTGTGTTCCACCCTGGCGTCCTCCACACTAGTGTGGTCCCACCCTGGTGTGCTTCACGCTAGTGAGCTGCTCCACCTTGGTGTACTTGTGTGCTCCACCCTGGTATGTTCCACACTGCGGAGATGCTCCACCCTGGTGTGCTGGTGTGCTAAACCCTCGTGTGTTCCACCCTAGTGAGCTGCTCCACCTTGGTGTGCTGGTGTGCTCCACCCGAGCGTGCTCCACACTAGTGTGGTCCCACCCTGATGTGCTCCATCCTGTGTAGACCTACACTGGTGTGCTCCATCCTGGTGTAGACCTACTCTGGTGTGCTCCACACTGGTGTAGACCTACACTGGTGTGCTCCATACTAGTGTAGTCCTACACTGGTGTGCTCCACACTGGTGTAGTCCTACACTGGTGTGCTCCACACTGGTGTAGTCCTATACTGGCGTGCTCCACACTAGTGTAGTCCTACACTGGTGTGCTCTACACTGGTGTAATCCTACACTGGTGTGCTCCACATTGGTGTGCTCCACCCTGGTGTGCTCCACCCTGCTGTGCTCCACCCTGTAGTCCTACACTGGTGTGCTCTACACTGGTGTGCTCCACACTGGTGTGCTCCACCCTGGTGTGCTCCACCCTGGTGTAGTCCTACACTGGTGTGCTCCACACTGGTGTGCTCCACCCTGGTGTGCTCCACTCTGGTGTAGTCCTACACTGGTGTGCTCGACACTGGTGTGCTCCACCCTGTAGTCCTACACTGGTGTGCTCCACACTGGTGTGCTCCACCCTGGTGTGCTCCACCCTTCTGTGCTCCACCCTGTAGTCCTACACTGGTGTGCTCTACACTGGTGTGCTCCACACTGGTGTGCTCCACACTGGTGTGCTCCACCCTGGTGTAGTCCTACACTGGTGTGCTCCACACTGGTGTGCTCCACCCTGTAGTCCTACACTGGTGTGTTCTACACTGGTGTGCTCTACACTGGTGTGCTCCACACTGGTGTGCTCCACCCTGGTGTAGTCCTACACTGGTGTGCTCCACACTGGTGTGCTCCACACTGGTGTGCTCCACCATTACATAGGGTCCCGAGCAGCAGGTAATTGAGCTCGGGGTCCCGGCGCCGCCCACCTGGCAAATTAGTATCACAAATTGTTCATCCATAATTATATTACGAGTGGGAACTACCAACCATGCTCGTTCCCTCTAAATGAGTTCCAACAAGCACCTCGTATCTGGCACAATTTGTTTTTCATTTTCTCGTGTGTGTGTGTGTGTGTGTGTGTGTGTGTGTGTGTGTGTGTGTGTGTGTGTGTGTGTGTGTGTGTGTGTGTGTGTGTGTGTGTATGCGTGTGTGTGTGTGTGTGTGTGTGTGTGTGTGTGTGTGTGTGTGTGTGTGTGTGTGTGTGTATGTGTGTGTGTGTGTGTGTGTGTGTGTGTGTGTGTGTGTGTGTGTGTGTGTGTATGTATGTGTGTGTGTGTGCCGAATAGGTAAAATTGGTCACTTAGCAAGAACTCATTTAAAATTAAGTCCTTCCTAAAATTTTCTCTTATACATTTAAAGATATATATTTTTTCATTTATGTTAATGTAAAAATTAATCCTTTTTATACCAAAACAGCCTTAGAAAACTTGCCTTATATTTTTTTTATTAACACATCGGCCGCTTCCCACCAAGGCAGGGTGGCCCGATGGAAAAAAAACTTTCATCATTGCTCACTCCATCACTGTCTTGCCAGAGGCATGCCTACACTACAGTTATAAAACTGCAACATTAACACCCTCCTTCAGAGTGCAGACACTGTACTTCCCATCTCAAGGACTCAAGTCCGGCCTGCCGGTTTCCTTGAATCCCTTCATAAATGTTACCTTGCTTACACTCCAACAGCACGTCAAGTCCTAAAAACTATTTCTCTCCATTTGCTCATATCTAACACGCTCATACATGCTTGCTGGAAGTCCAAGCCCCTCTCACACAAAACCTCCTTTACCCTCTCCCTCCAACCTTTCCTAGGCCGACCCCTACCCTGCCTTCTCTCCGCTACAGATTTATACACTCTCGAAGTCATTCTATTTTGTTCCTTTCTGTCTACATGTCCAAACCATCTCAATAACCCCTCCTCAACCCTCTGAGTAATAGTTTTGGTAATCCCGCACCTTCTAATTTCCAAACTACGGATTCTGTGCGTTATATTCACACTACACATTGCCCTCAGACATGACATTTACACTGCCTCCAGCCTTGTTGCAACATTCACCACCCATGCTTCACTTCCATATAAGAGCATTGGTATAACTATACCCTCATACATTCCCCTCTTTGCTTTCATGGATAAAGTTCTTCGTCTCCTCAGACTTCTCAGTGCATCACTCACCTTTTTTACCTCATCAATTCTATGATTCACCTCATCCTTCATAGACCCATCTGCTGTCACGTCCACTCCCAAATATCAATTCAAATTCAAATTCAAAGTTTATTCTCTATAAGGATTACAATGCTGAGTTTTCAGAAATTTGGTTATTGTGAGGATTACATGTAGTAAAATAGTGATTACAGAGTGTACCACTAGAACGCTTAGCATGGCTAGGCATTTCGGGCAGACTTAGTTTTATTCTTAATTGTAAAATATTACAAATTATGAGGTAAGTTGGTATTATGGCTAAGTGACTAAATACTAGTTTGTGAGTTTAGCAATGTGAATGCTTTTGTTTTGGCACAGTACATAGTTTCAGTATTGGAGTATTACAGGATTCATTATTTTAAGATTGAGATTAATATTTCTGTTTATGGTCAAATGAGTGAGTGAGTGTAAGTGTGAACCACCAGGTGGTATTCGTGTAGTTAGTTGACAGGGTGTATCAGGGAGATAAGATGTTTTCTAGTGGTAGTTTTGAAGGTGATGAATGTGTCTGCAGTTCTAGAGTTCTCAGGTAGGGTGTTCCAGATTTTAGGGCCTTTGACATACATTGAATTTTTGTAAAGGTTTAGTCGGACACGGG
>NC_091314.1:24511096-24516096 GCF_038502225.1 Cherax quadricarinatus
CCACTTGAGTAAGGCTACTCACTTGACCAAGGGCTACCCACTGGAGTAAGGCTACCCACTTGAGTAAGGCTACTCATTTGAGCAAGGGCTACCCACTTGAGCAAGGCTACCCACTTGAGTAAGGCTACCCACTTGAGTAAGGCTACCCACTTGAGTAAGGCTACCCACTTGAGCAAGGGCTAACCACTTGAGTAAGGGCTACCCAATTGAGTAAGGCTACAGACTCTAGTAAGGCTACCCACTTTAGTAAGGCTACCAACTTGAGTAAGGCTACCCACTTGAGTAAGGCTACCCACTTGAGTAAGGCTACTCACTTGACCAAGGGCTACCCACTGGAGTAAGGCTACCCACTTGAGTAAGGCTACTCATTTGAGCAAGGGATACCCACTTGAGCAAGGCTACCCACTTGAGTAAGGCTACCCACTTGAGTAAGGCTACCCACTTGAGTAAGGCTACCCACTTGAGCAAGGGCTAACCACTTGAGTAAGGGCTACCCAATTGAGTAAGGCTACAGACTCTAGTAAGGCTACCCACTTTAGTAAGGCTACCAACTTGAGTAAGGCTACCCATTTGAGTAAGGCTACCCACTTGAGTAAGGCTACTCACTTGACCAAGGGCTACCCACTTGAGTAAGGCTACCAACGTTGGTAAGGCTACCCACTTTAGTAAGGCTACCCACTTGAGTAAGGCTACCCACTTGAGTAAGGCTATCCGCTTGAGTAAGGCTACCCACTTGAGTAAGGCTACCCACTTGAGTAAGGCTACTCACTTGATCAAGGGCTACCCACTGGAGTAAAGCTACCCACTTCAGTAAGGCTACCCACTTGAGTAAGGCTACCCACTTGAGTATGGCTACTCACTTGAGCAAGGGCTACCCATTTGAGCAAGGGCTAACCACTTGAGCAAGGGCTACCCACTTGAATAAGGCTACCCACTTGAGTAAGGCTACTCATTTGAGCAAGAGCTACCCACTTGAGCAAGGGCTACCCACTTGAACAAGGCTGCCCACTTGAGTAAGGCTACCCACTTGAGTAAGGCTACCCACTTGAGTAAGGGTACCCACTTGAGTAAGGCTACCCACTTGAGCAAGGGCTACCCACTTGAGCAAGGGCTACCCACTTGAATAAGGCTACCCATTTGAGTAAGGCTACTCATTTGAGCAAGGGCTACCCACTTGAGCAAGGGCTACCCACTTGAGTAAGGCTACCCACTTGAGTAAGGCTACCCACTTAAGTAAGGCTACCCACTTGAGTAAGGCTACCCACTTGAGTAAGGCTACTCACTTGAATAAGGCTACCCACTTGAGCAAGGCTACTCACTTGAGTAAGGCTACCCACTTGAGTAAGGCTACCCACTTGAGTAAGGCTACCCATTTGAGCAAGGGCTATTCACTTGAGTAAAGCTACCCACTTGAGTAAGGCTACTCATTTGAGCAAGGGCTACCCACTTGACCAAGGGCTACCCACTTGAGTAATGCTACCCACTTGAGTAAGGCTACCCACTTGAGCAAGGGCTACCCACTTGAGTAAGGCTACCCACTTGAGTAAGGCTACCCACTTGAGTAAGGCTACCCACTTGAGTAAGGCTACCCACTTGAGCAAGGGCTACCCACTTGAGTAAGGCTACCCACTTGAGTATGGCTACCCACTTGAATAAGGCTACCCACTTGAGTAAGGCTACCCACTTGAGTAATGCTACCCACTTGAGTAAGGCTACCCACTTGAGCAAGGGCTACCCACTTGAGTAAGGCTACCAACTTTAGTAAGGCTACCCACTTAAGTAAGGCTACCCACTTGAGTAAGGCTACCCACTTGAGTAAGGCTACCCACTTTAGTAAGGCTACCCACTTGAGTAAGGCTACCCACTTGAGTAAGGCTACCCACTTGAGTAAGGCTACCCACTTGAGTAAGGCTACCCACTTGAGTAAGGCTACCCACTTGAGTAAGGCTACCCACTTGAGTAAGGCTACCCACTGGAGTAAGGCTACCCACTTGAGTAAGGCTACCCACTTGAGTAAGGATACCCACTTGAGTATGGCTACCCACTTGAGTAAGGCTACCCACTTGAGTATGGCTACCCACTTGAGCAAGGCTACCCACTTGAGTAAGGCTACCCACTTGAGTAAGGCTACCCACTTGAGTAAGGCTACCCACTGGAGTAAGGCTACCCACTTGAGTAAGGCTACCCACTGGAGTAAGGCTACCCACTTGAGTAAGGCTACCCACTTGAGTAAGGCTACCCACTGGAGTAAGGCTACCCACTGGAGTAAGGCTACCCATTTGAGCAAGGCTACCCACTTGAGTAAGGCTACCCACTTGAGTAAGGCTACCCACTGGAGTAAGGCTACCCACTTGAGTAAGGCTACCCACTTTAGTAAGGCTACCCACTTGAGTAAGGCTACCCACTTGAGTAAGGCTACCCACTTGAGTAAGGCTACCCACTTGAGTAAGGCTACCCACTTGAGTAAGGCTACCCACTTGAGTAAGGCTACCCACTTGAGTAAGGCTACCCACTGGAGTAAGGCTACCCACTTGAGTAAGGCTACCCACTTGAGTAAGGCTACCCACTTGAGTATGGCTACCCACTTGAGTAAGGCTACCCACTTAAGTATGGCTACCCACTTGAGCAAGGCTACCCACTTGAGTAAGGCTACCCATTTGAGTAAGGCTACCCACTTGAGTAAGGCTACCCACTGGAGTAAGGCTACCCACTTGAGTAAGGCTACCCACTGGAGTAAGGCTACCCACTTGAGTAAGGCTACCCACTTGAGTAAGGCTACCCACTGGAGTAAGGCTACCCACTTGAGTAAGGCTACCCACTTGAGCAAGGCTACCCACTTGAGTAAGGCTACCCACTTGAGTAAGGCTACCCACTTGAGTAAGGCTACCCACTGGAGTAAGGCTACCCACTTGAGTAAGGCTAACCACTGGAGTAAGGCTACCCACTTGAGTAAGTAGGGCTTAAATTTGAAAATCTATCTTTAAACTCTCTCTAAGAAGAGTGAGACAAACACTTGTGAGGTATTCGTGTCACTCTCTTAACAGCCTGTATACCATACACGTCCATGGGGAAAGCGTTAAACCCAAAGGGGTCATACATCATCTGGGGAATAGCAGGATAATCAAGAAGGATAGGGGTAGCTTCTTTTCCTTGGATCTTAAGCCCTTCACCAGTATGAATAATCATCCCATTTAAGTGGATGATTATTCCTACCAGAGTTTACAAACATGGTATAACATACCCACAGATGTATCATACCCACACATGTATCATACCCACACATGTATCATACCCACACATGTATCATACCCACACATGTATCATACCCACACATGTATCATACCCACACATGTATCATACCCACACATGTATCATACCCACACATGTATCATACCCACACATGTATCATACCCACACATGTATCATACCCACACATGTATCATACCCACACATGTATCATACCCACACATGTATCATACCCACACATGTATCATACTCACACATGTATAAGACATGTATAACACATTGGCCAGTAGACCTGCTGCAGTGCTCCTTCTTTCCTATGTTCTTATGTACCATAATAGCCTGGCGGGCGAAACGTCACCTTAATAAAGCTAGCTAAACATTACGCAGGTGTCTCTGTTAAACATCATTCTCAGAGCAGATATAAATACACAAAACTAATCTCTGACGAGGTTAGATTGTTGTGGATCAGCCAATCTCTCGGTGACGCTAATTCCTTAATGATACCTAATTTCCAGGCTGCGTCACCATTAACTTCTTGATTTCTGTGCGTAATTTATACGCTGATTACATATACAATGCAAGCATCTCTTTTTTAAGCCTAAATTTCTTTGTTAACGCACTGTTTATTCGTTTCTTTCCCCCTTTCCTCCTTCCCCCTTCCTCTTCCCCCTTCCCCTTCTCCCTTCCCCCGTTAATGATAATTTATACCAAAGACAGATAAACGTGCACTGGTATTCGTAATATAAATGTTTTTATTATGTTTGATGTAATTGGGCCGTAGTATATTATAACGTGAAATCTTTTTATTAATCTTGCGAGTAATATCGTGTGGGAAGTAATATTCAGGTTACGTAATACTTGTCCTGTACCGTTCGTAGTAATATTTAAGAATGATAATACTTGTTTTCTACCCTTTATAGTGATATTTTGGTAAGGTAATACTTGTTCTGTACCGTTTGTAGTAATATTTTGGTAAGGTAATACTTGTTCTGTACCGTTTGTAGTAATATTTTGGTAAGGTAATACTTGTTCTGTACCGTTTGTAGTAATATTTTGGTAAGGTAATACTTGTTCTGTACCGTTTGTAATAATATTTTGGTAAGGTAATACTTGTCCTGTACCGTTTGTAGTAATATTTTGGTAAGGTAATACTTGTCCTGTACCGTTTGTAGTAATACTTTGGTAAGGTAATACTTGTCCTGTACCGTTTGTAGTAATACTTTGGTAAGGTAATACTTGTCCTGTACCGTTTGTAGTAATACTTTGGTAAGGTAATACTTGTCCTGTACCGTTTGTAGTAATACTTTGGTAAGGTAATACTTGTTCTGTACCGTTTGTAGTAATACTTTGGTAAGGTAATACTTGTCCTGTACAGTTTGTAGTAATACTTTGGTAAGGTAATACTTGTCCTGTACAGTTTGGCAGTCGTAATGGACTCGTGTAATTGAGAGACTGAAATATTACTGTCATCTCTTAATACTATAGCGATTAAGGCGGTTGATAATGTATGTTATAAAGTAATATTAATTATGATTGCCGTGCGCTTGTGGCGAGACAGAATTATTCAGTTTTAATGCAATGTTACCCTAATTAGCTAGTAATAAATTAATCAGTTTCGTGTTGCAGTGAGTCTAGTTTAATTTGCGATAATTAGTGTGATTAGTAATTGTCACGGTGTTGTGACCCCGAGGAAAAGCGACTGGTTGCTTGCTGCTTTAGGTTTGAAGCCTGTCGACTACACGAGGGTCATTAAG
>NC_091314.1:24518596-24531096 GCF_038502225.1 Cherax quadricarinatus
AAGAAGCTAGAACCAAGAAGCCAGAACCAAGAAGCTAGAACCAAGAAGCCAGAACCAAGAAGCCAGAACCAAGAAGCCAGAACCAAGAAGCCAGAACCAAGAAGCTAGAACCAAGAAGACAGAACCAAGAAGCCAGAACCAAGAAGCCAGAACCAAGAAGCCAGAACCAAGAAGCCAGAACCAAGAAGCCAGAACCAAGAAGCTAGAACCAAGAAGCCAGAACCAAGAAGCCAGAACCAAGAAGCTAGAACCAAGAAGCCAGAACCAAGAAGCCAGAACCAAGAAGCCAGAACCAAGAAGCCAGAACCAAGCCAGAACCAAGAAGCCAGAACCAAGAAGCCAGAACCAAGAAGCCAGAACCAAGAAGCCAGAACCAAGAAGCCAGAACCAAGAAGCCAGAACCAAGAAGCCAGAACCAAGAAGCCAGAACCAAGAAGCCAGAACCTGCCTGGTGAACCGCCCACTTTAACCCTCACAACATACCAAAGAAAATCCGAATGATATAATTTGTTAAAGTTAATTAAAATATGAAAGAAGCAGAGAGGAGGTGGGAGGGGTGGGAGGGAGGGTGGGAGGTGGGGAGGGGAGGTGGGAGGGGTGGGGAGGAGGGTGGGAGAGGTGGGGAGGGGTGGGGTGGGGAGGGTGGGGGAGGGTGGGGAGGGGAGGGAGGGTGGGAGGGGTGGGGGGAGGGGTGGGAGGGGTGGGAGAGGTGGGAGGTGAGAGTGGGGTGGATGGGAGGGGTGAGGGGTGGAGGAGGTGAGGGTGGGGGAGGTGGGGGGGTGGGAGGGTGAGAGTGGGGGGTGGAGGGGTGGGAGGGGTGGAGGGGAGAGGGGGTGGGATGGGAGGGGGTGGGAGGGTGAGAGTGGGGTGGAGGGGTGGGAGGGAGTGAGTGGGGTGAGGGGGTGGAGGTGAGTAGGGGTGGAGGTGGTAGGGGTGAAAGTGGGGTGGAGGTGGGAGGGGTGAGAGTGGGGTGGAGGTGGGAGGGGTGAGAGTGGGGTGGAGGTGGGGGAGGTTATAGCTACTGGATTAACCAGGTACAGGTCAGGAAATATGATAAATGTATTTTGGACCGTATGGGTTGCGGTCAGTGGGGTGGTTGGGGTTAGTGAGGTGGTTGAGGTTAGTGGGGTGTTTGAGGTTACTGGAGTGGATGGTGTTAGTGGGGTGGTTGGGGTTAGTAAAGTGGTTGATATTAGTAGGGTATTTGATTTTAGTGGAATGGATGGTATTAGTGGGATGGTTGGTGTTAGTGGGTTGGTTGAAGTTAGTGAAGTGGTTGGTATTAGGGGGGTGGTGGGGGTTAGTGGAGTGGTTGGTATTAGTGGGGTGGTTAGGGTTAATGGGTTGGTAGAGGTCAGTGAGGTAGTTGGGGATAGTGGGGTAGTTAAGATTAGTGTGGTGGTTGAGGTTAGTGGGATGATTTGGATTAGTGGGGTGGTTGGGGTTAGTGGGGTGATTGGGGTTAGTGTGGTGGTTGGGGTTAGTTTGGTGGTTGGAGTTAGTGGGGTGGTTGGGTTATTGAGGCGATTAAGGTTAAAGGAGTGGTTAGGGTAAGTGGGTGGTTGGAGTTAGTTAGGTGGTTAAATGTACTGAGGGCTGTTGAGGTTAATAAAAAATGTAGTGGGGAAGGGAGTTGGGGTTTGTCGTGTAGGCCGAGTGTAAATTTACTGCAGCCACACACACAACATGAAACCTAGGTGTCATGTGTGTTGCTGGGTGTCAGGTGTGTTGCTGGGTGTCATGTGTGTTGCTGGGTGTCAGGTGTGTTGCTGGGTGTCAGGTGTGTTGCTGGGTGTCAGGTGTGTTGCTGGGTGTCAGGTGTGTTGCTGGGTGTCATGTGTGTTGCTGGGTGTCATGTGTGTTGCTGGGTGTCATGTGTGTTGCTGGGTGTCATGTGTGTTGCTGGGTGTCATGTGTGTTGCTGGGTGTCAGGTGTGTTGCTGGGTGTCATGTGTGTTGCTGGGTGTCATGTGTGTTGCTGGGTGTCAGGTGTGTTGCTGGGTGTCATGTGTGTTGCTGGGTGTCATGTGTGTTGCTGGGTGTCAGGTGTGTTGCTGGGTGTCATGTGTGTTGCTGGGTGTCATGTGTGTTGCTGAGTGTCATGTGTGTTGCTGGGTGTCATGTGTGTTGCTGGGTGTCAGGTGTGTTGCTGGGTGTCAGGTGTGTTGCTGGGTGTCATGTGTGTTGCTGGGTGTCATGTGTGTTGCTGGGTGTCATGTGTGTTGCTGGGTGTCATGTGTGTTGCTGGGTGTCAGGTGTGTTGCTGGGTGTCATGTGTGTTGCTGGGTGTCATGTGTGTTGCTGGGTGTCAGGTGTGTTGCTGGGTGTCATGTGGGTTGCTGGGTGTCATGTGTGTTGCTGGGTGTCAGGTGTGTTGCTGGGTGTCATGTGTGTTGCTGGGTGTCAGGTGTGTTGCTGGGTGTCATGTGTGTTGCTGGGTGTCATGTGTATTGCTATGTGTCATGTGTGTTGCTGGGTGTCATGTGTATTGCTGGGTGTCATGTGTGTTGCTGGGTGTCAAGTGTGTTGCTGGGTGGCATGTGTGTTGCTGGGTGTCAGGTGTGTTGCTGGGTGTCATGTGTGTTGCTGGGTGTCATGTGTGTTGCTGGGTGTCATGTGTGTTGCTGGGTGTCATGTGTGTTGCTGGGTGTCAGGTGTGTTGCTGGGTGTCATGTGTATTGCTGGGTGTCATGTGTGTCGCTGGGTGTCATGTGTATTGCTGGGTGTCATGTGTATTACTGGGTGTCATGTGTGTTGCTGGGTGTCATGTGTGTTGCTGGGTGTCAGGTGTGTTGCTGGGTATCAGGTGTGATGCTGGGTGTCATGTGTGTTGCTGGGTGTCATGTGTGTTACTGGGTGTCAGGTGTGTTCCTGGGTGTCATGTGTGTTGCTGGGTGTCAGGTGTGTTGCTGGGTGTCATGTGTATTGCTGGGTGTCATGTGTGTTACTGGGTGTCAGGTGTGTTCCTGGGTGTCATGTGTGTTGCTGGGTGTCATGTGTGTTGCTGGGTGTCATGTGTGTTGCTGGATGTCATGTGTGTTGCTGGGTGTCATGTGTTATGCTGGGTGACATGTGTGTTACTGAGTATTATGTGTGTTGCTGGGTGTCATGTGTGTTGCAGGTGTCATGAGTGTTGAAAGGTGTTGCTATGTGTCATGTGTGTTGCTGGGTGTCATGTGTGTTGCTGGGTATCACGTGTGTTGTTGGGGGTCATGTGTGTTGCTGGGTATCATGTGTGTTGCTGGGTGTCATGTGTGTTGCTGGGTGTCATGTGTGTTGCTGGGTGTCATGTGTGTTGCTGGGTGACATGTGTGTTGCTGGGTGTCATGTGTGTTGCTGGGTGTCATGTGTGTTGCTGGGTGTCATGTGTATTGCTGGGTGTCATGTGTGTTCCTGGGTGACATGTGTGTTGCTGGGTGTCATGTGTGTTGCTGGGTGTCATGTGTGTTGTTGGGCATCATGTGTGTTGCTGGGTGTCATGTGTGTTTCTGGGTGTCATGTGTGTTGCTGGGTGTCATGCGTGTTGCTGGATGTCACGTGTGTTGCTGGGTATTATGTGTGTTGCTGGGTGTCATGCGTGTTGCTGGGTGTAGTGTGTTGATGTGTGTCATGTGTGTTGCTGGGTGTCATGTGTGTTGCTGGGTGCCATGTGTGTTGCTGGGTGACATGTGTGTTGCTGGGTGTCATGTATGTTGCTGGGTGTCATGTGTGTTGCTGGGCATCATGTGTGTTGCTGGGTGTCATGTGTGTTGCTGGGCATTATGTGTGTTACTGGGTATCATGTGTGTTGCTGGGTATCTTGTGTGTTGCTGGGTATCATGTGTATTGCTGGGTGTCATGTGTGTTGTTGGGCATTATGTGTGTTGCTGGGTGCCATGTGTGTTGCTGGGTGACATGTGTGTTGCTGGGTGTCATGTATGTTGCTGGGTGTCATGTGTGTTGCTGGGCATCATGTGTGTTGCTGGGTGTCATGTGTGTTGCTGGGCATTATGTGTGTTACTGGGTATCATGTGTGTTGCTGGGTATCTTGTGTGTTGCTGGGTATCATGTGTATTGCTGGGTGTCATGTGTGTTGTTGGGCATTATGTGTGTTGCTGGGTGTCAGGTGTGTTGTTGGGTATTATGTGTGTTGCTGGGTGTCATGTGTGTTGCTGGGTGTCAGGTGTGTTGCTGGGTATCATGTGTGTTGCTGCGTATCATGTGTGTTGCTGGGTGTCATGTGTGTTGCTGGGTGTCATGTGTGTTGTTGGGCATTATGTGTGTTGCTGGGTGTCAGGTGTGTTGCTGGGTATCATGTGTGTTGCTTGGTGTCATGTGTGTTGCTGGGTGTCATGGGTGTTGCTGGGTATTATGTGTGTTGCTGGGTGTCATGTGTGTTGCTGGGTATCATGTGTGGTGCTGGGTATCATGTGTGTTGCTGGATATCACGTGTGTTGCTGGGTGACATGTGTGTTGCTGGGTGTCATGTATGTTGCTGGGTGTCATGTGTGTTGTTGGGCATCATGTGTGTTGCTGGGTGTCATGTGTGTTGCTGGGCATTATGTATATTACTGGGTATCATGTGTGTTGCTGGGTATCTTGTGTGTTGCTGGGTATCATGTGTATTGCTGGGTGTCATGTGTGTTGTTGGGCATTATGTGTGTTGCTGGGTGTCAGGTGTGTTGCTGGGTGTCATGTGTGTTGCTGGGTATTATGTGTGTTGCTGGGTGTCATGTGTGTTGCTGGGTATCATGTGTGCTGCTGGGTATCATGTGTGTTGCTGGATATCACGTGTGTTGCTAGGTGTCATGTGTGTTGCTGGGTGTCATCTGTGTTTATGGGTGTCATGTGTGTTGTTGGGTGTCATGTGTGTTGCTGGGTGTCACGTGTGTTGCTGGGTATTATGTGTGTTGCTGGGTGTCATGCGTGTTTCTGGGTGTCATGTGTGTTGCTGTGTGTCATGTGTGTTGCTGGGTGTCATGTGTGTTGCTGGGTGCCATGTGTGTTGCTGGGTGACATATGTGTTGCTGGGTGTCATGTGTGTTGCTGGGTGTCATGTGTGTTGTTGGGCATCATGTGTGTTGCTGGGTGTCATGTGTGTTGCTGGGCATCATGTGTGTTACTGGGTATCATGTGTGTTGCTGGGTATCTTGTGTGTTGCTGGGTTTCATGTGTGTTGCTGGGTGTCATGTGTGTTGTTGGGCATTATGTGTGTTGCTGGGTGTCGGGTGTGTTGCTGGGTGTCATGTGTGTTGCTGGGTGTCAGGTGTGTTGCTGAGTATTATGTGTGTTGCTGGGTGTCATGTGTGTTGCTGGGCATCATGTGTGGTGCTGGGTATCATGTGTGTTGCTGGATATCACGTGTGTTGCTGGGTGTCATGTGTGTTGCAGGTGTCATGAGTGTTGCTGGGTATCATGTGTGGTGCTGGGTATCATGTGTGGTGCTGTGTGTCATGTGTGTTGCTGGGTATCATGTGTGTTGCTGGGTGTCATGTGTGTTGCTGGGTGTCATGTGTGTTGCTGGGCATCATGTCATGTGTTGGGTGTTATGTGTTGCTGGGTGTCATGTGTGTTGCTGGGTGTCATGTATGTTGCTGGGTGACATGTGTGTTGCTGGGTGTCATGTGTGTTGCTGGGTATCATGTGTGTTGTTGGGCATCATGTGTGTTGTTGGGCATCATGTGTGTTGCTGGGTTTCATATGTGTTGCTGGGCATCATGTGTGTTAATGGGTATCATGTGTGTTGCTGGGTGTCATTTGTGTTGCTGGGTGTCATGTGTGTTGCTTGGTGTCATGTGTGTTGCAGGTGTCATGAGTGCTGCAAGGTGCCACGTGTGTTGCTGGGTGTCATGTGTGTTGCTGGGTGTCATGTGTGTTGCTGGGTGTCATGTGTGTTGCTAGGTATTATGTGTGTTGCTGGGTGTCATGTGTGTTGCAGGTGCCATGAGTGTTGCAAGGTGTTGCTGGGTATCATGTGAGTTGCAGGGTGTCATGTGTGTTGCTGGGTATCATGTGTGGTGCTGGGCATCATGTGTGTTGCTGGGTGTCATGTGTGTTGCTGGGTATTACGTGTGTTGCTGGGTATCATGTGTGTTGCTGGGTATCATGTGTGTTGCAGAGTGTCATGTGTGTTGCTGGGTATCATGTGTGGTGCTGGGTATCATGTGTGGTGCTGGGCATCATGTGAGTTGCTGGGTGTCATGTGTGTTGCTGGGTATTACGTGTGTTGCTGGGTATCATGTGTGTTGCTGGGTATCATGTGTGTTGCAGAGTGTCATGTGTGTTGCTGGGTATCATGTGTGGTGCTGGGTATCATGTGTGGTGCTGTGTGTCATGTGTGTTGCTGGGTGTCATGTGTGTTGCTGGGTGTCATGTGTGTTGCTGGGTATCATGTCATGTGTTGGGTGTTATGTGTTGCTGGGTGACCTGTGTGTTGCTGGGTGTCATGTGTGTTGCTGGGTATCATGTCATGCGTTGGGTGTTATGTGTTGCTGGGTGACATGTGTGTTGCTGGGTGTCATGTGTGTTGCTGGGTGTCATGTGTGTTGCTGGGTATCATGTCATGTGTTGGGTGTTATGTGTTGCTGGGTGTCATGTGTGTTGCTGGGTGTCATGTGTGTTGCTGGGTGTCATGTGTGTTGCTGGGTGTCATGTGTGTTGCTGGGTGTCATGTGTGTTGCTGGGTGTCATGTGTGTTGCTGGGTGTCATGTGTGTTGCTGGGTGTCATGTGTGTTGCTGGGTGTCATGTGTGTTGCTGGGTGTCATGTGTGTTGCTGGGTGTCATGTGTGTTGCTGGGTGTCATGTGTGTTGCTGGGTGTCATGTGTGTTGCTGGGTGTCATGTTTGTTGCTGGGTGTCATGTGTGTTGCTGGGTGTCATGTGTGTTGCTGGGTGTCAGGTGTGTTGCTGGGTGTCATGTGTGTTGCTGGGTGTCATGTGTGTTGCTGGGTGTCACTGTCAGTATTCATTATTATCTGCTATACTAGATCTGTAACCCATCTTCACCTCTGTCTCTACCACTTAACCTTTATCTATACCACTTAACCTTCATCTTCACCACTTAACCTCTGTCTCTACCACTTAACCTTTATCTATACCACTTAACCTTCATCTTCACCACTTAACCTCTGTCTCTACCACTTAACCTTTATCTATACCACTTAACCTTCATCTTCACCACTTAACCTCTATCTATACCACTTAACCTCCATCTACACCACTTAACCTCTGTCTGTACCACTTAAATTCCATCTTCACCACTTAACCTCCACCTATACCACTTAACCTCTACCTACACCACTTAACCTTCACCTATACCACTTAACCTCCAACTATACCACTTAACCTCCACCTACACCATTTTACCTCCATCTACACCACTTAGCCTCCATCTGCTCTACATAACCTCCATCTTCACCACTTAACCTCCACCTATACCACTTAACCTCCACCTATACCACTTAACCTCCACCTATACCACTTAACTTCCACCTATACCACTTAACCCCCATCTACACCACTTAAACTCCATCTGCTCTACTTAACCTCCATCTTCACCACTTAACCTCCACTTATACCACTTAACCTCCACCTATACCACTTAACCTCCACCTATACAACTTAACCTCCATCTCTACCACTTAATCTCCATCTACACCACTTAACCTCCACTTATGCCACTTAACCTCCACCTATACCACTTAACCTCCACCTATACCACTTAACCTCCATCTACACCACTTAACCTTCACCTATACCACTTAACCTCCACCTACACCATTTAACCTCCATCTACACCACTTAACCTCCATCTGCTCTACATAACCTCCATCTTCACCACTTAACCTCCACCTATACCACTTAACCTCCACCTATACCACTTAACCTCCACCTATACCACTTAACTTCCACCTATACCACTTAACCCCCATCTACATCTACACCACTTAAACTCCATCTGCTCTACTTAACCTCCATCTTCACCACTTAACCTCCACTTATACCACTTAACCTCCACCTGTACCACTTAACCTCCACCTATACAACTTAACCTCCATCTATACCACTTAATCTCCATCTACACCACTTAACCTCCACTTATGCCACTTAACCTCCACCTATGCCACTTAACCTCCACCTATACCACTTAACCTCCATCTACACCACTTAACCTTCACCTATACCACTTAACCTCCACCTACACCATTTAACCTCCATCTACACCACTTACCCTCCATCTGCTCTACATAACCTCCATCTTCACCACTTAACCTCCACCTATACCACTTAACCTCCACCTATGCTACTTAACCTCCACCTATACCACTTAACTTCCACCTATACCACTTAACCCCCATCTACACCACTTAAACTCCATCTGCTCTACTTAACCTCCATCTTCACCACTTAACCTCCACTTATACCACTTAACCTCCACCTACACCACTTAACCTCAACCTATACCACTTAACCTCCATCTACACTACTTAACCTCCATCTGCTCTACATAACCTCCATCTTCACCACTTAACTTCCACCTATACCACTTAACCTCCACGTATACCACTTAACCTCCACCTATACAACTTAACCTCCATCTATACCACTTAATCTCCATCTACACCACTTAACCTCCACTTATACCACTTAACCTCCACCTATACCACTTAACCTCCACCTATACCACTTAACCTCCACCTATACCACTTAACCTCCATCTACACCATTTAACCTCCACCTATACCACTTAACCTCCATCTACACCATTTAACCTCCACCTATACCACTTAACCTCCATCTACACCATTTAACCTCCACCTATACCACTTAACCTCCACCTATACCACTTAACCTCCATCTACACCATTTAACCTCCATCTGCTCTACATAACCTCCATCTTCATGACTTAACCTCAACCTCTACCACTTAACCTCCACCTATACCACTTAACCTCCACCTATACCGCTTAACCTCCATCTATACCACTTAATCTCTATCTACACCACTTAACCTCCACCTATGCCACTTAACCTCCATCTATACCACTTAACCTCCATCTATACTACTTAATCTCCATCTACACCTCTTACCCTCAACCTATACCACTTAACTTCCACCTATACCACTTAACCTCCACCTATACCACTTAACCTCCATCTATACCACTTAATCTCCATCTATACCACTTAACCTCCACCTATACCACTTAACCTCCACCTATACCACTTAACCTTCATATATACCACTTAATCTCCATCTACACCACTTAACCTCCACCTGTACCACTTAACCTCCATCTTCACCACTTAACCTTTATCTTCGCCACTTAACTTCCATCTACACCACTTAACCTCCATCTGGTCTTCTTAACCTCCATCTTCACCACTTAACCTCCATCTACACCACTTAACCTCCACCTATACCACTTAACCTCCACCTATACCACTTAACCTCCATCTATACCACTTAATCTCCATCTACACCACTTAACCTCGACCTATACCACTTAACCTCCATATATACCACTTAACCTCTATCTATACCACTTAATCTCCATCTACACCACTTAACCTCCACCTATACCACTTAACCTCCATCTATACCACTTAACCTCTATCTATACCACTTAATCTCCATCTACACCACGTAACCTCCAACTGTTCCAGTTAACCTCCATCTACTCTATATAACCTCCATCTTCACCACTTAACCTTCATTTACACCACTTAACCTCCATCTACAGCACTTAACTCTCATATACACCACTTAACCTCCATCTCTCTACCCCATCTTCACCGCGTAACTCCCATCTACACCACTTAACCTCCATCTCTCTACCCCACCTACACTCCATCACCCACCTAATCCTTACATGTAATCCTTCCTCAGTGTATACCACAACATACACTCTCACATACACTCTGCTTATACTCTTAACTACACCAAACCTTCACCTTACTTACATCCCACTTGCATCCCACCTACACCCATACTTGTGTCGAACTACACCCATACATGTGTCCAGCTACACCCATACATGTGTCCAGTTAAACCCATACATGTGTCCAACTACACCTATACATGTGTCCAACTACACCCATACATGTGTCAAGTTACACCCATACGTACATCATACCTTCACCTCGATATACACCTCTCTTACACCCAGACATACATCCCACTTACACCCAGACATACATCCCACGTACACCCAAACA
This sequence comes from Cherax quadricarinatus, assembly GCF_038502225.1. Lineage (NCBI taxonomy): Eukaryota > Metazoa > Arthropoda > Malacostraca > Decapoda > Parastacidae > Cherax > Cherax quadricarinatus. Next base: position 24,528,795 of record NC_091314.1, read on the forward strand.
TACATCCCACTTACACCCAGACATACATCCCACTTACACCCAGACATACATCCCACGTACACCCAAACATACATCCCACTTACACCCAGACATACATCCCACTTACACCTAGACATTAATCCCACTTACGCTCAGACATAAATCCCACTTACACCCAGACATACATCTCACTTACACCCAGACATTCAATCGATATACATCCTGACATACATCCCACTTACACCCAGACATACATTCCACTTACACCCAGACGTACATCTCACTTACACCCAGACATACATCCCACTTACACCCAGACATACATTCCACTTACACCCAGACATACATCCCACTTACACACAGACATACATCCCACTTACAGCCAGGTATACAATCGACTTACACCCAGACGTGCATCTCACTTACACCCAGACATTCATCCCACTTACACTCAGACATACATCCTACATACACCCAGACATACATCCCACTTAAACCCAGACATACATCCCACTTACACCCAGACATAAATCCCACTTATATCCAGACATACTTCCCACTTATACCCAGACATACATCCCACTTACACCCAGACATACATTTCACTTACACCCAGACATACATCCCACTTACACCCAGACGTACATCCCACTTACACGTAGACATTCAATCGACTTACATCCAGACATTCAATCGACTTACATCCAGACATACATCCCACTTACGCCCAGACATACATCCCACTTACACCCAGACGTACACCCCACTTACACCTAGACATACATTCCACTTCCTCCCAGACATACAACCCAGTTACACCCAGACATGCATCCCACTTACACCCAGATATACAATCGACTTACACCTAGACGTGCATCCCACTTACACCCAGACATACATCTCACTTACACCCAGACATATTCCCACATACACAGAAACATACATCCCGCTTACACCCAGACATAAATCCCACTTATACCTAGACATACTTCCCACTTATACCCAGACATACATCCCACTTACACCCATTGTGTGTGTGTGTACTCACATATTTGTGGCTGCAGTGATCGAGTCACAGCTCCTGGTATGGTGTGTGTGTGTGTGTGTGTGTGTGTGTGCGTACATCAGCAAGCAGCAGAAACTTAAATACGACCTTTGCTCTTACACACACACACACACACACACACACACACACACACACACACACACACACACTCACACACACACACACACACACACACACACACACACACACACACACACACACACACACACACACACACACACACACACACACACACACACACACACACACACACGCACACACACACACGCACGCACATCCTTTTGTTATATCACGAGTTTCTCTAATTCTGTGGAGTTGGGGAGTGGAAGGAGAGGCGCTGGTGGGATGGGGGAGATGGAGGAATGAGTGCTGACAGAGAGACAACATAAGGAGGGAGTGGTGGCAGACAGACAACATAAGGAGGAAAGTGGTGGCAGAGAGAAATAAGTGGTGGAGGAGAGGGAGGAGTGGTGACAGAGAAAGAGTGGTGGCAAAGAGAAAGGTGTGGTGGAAGAGAGGAAGGTGTGGTGACAGAGAGTAAGGAGTGGTGGCAGAGAGGAAGGAGTGGAGGCAGAGAGTAAGGAGTGGTGGCAGAGAGGAAGGAGTAGAGGCAGAGAGTAAGGAGTGGTGGCAGAGAGGAAGGAGTGGAGGCAGAGAGTAAGGAGTGGTGACAGAGAAAGAAGTGGTGGCAGAGAGGAAGGCGTGGTGGCAGAGAGGAAGGAGTGGAGGCAGAGAGTAAGGAGTGGTGACAGAGAAAGAAGTGGTGGCAGAGAGGAAGGAGTGGTGGCAGAGAGGAAGGAGTGGTGGCAGAGAGGAAGGCGTGGTGGCAGAGGGTGCAGATGTGCAGTATATATCTTCATCATTCCGCTCGGTGAAGAAGAATTGCAACACTGTGTTGTGGTCTCCCAGCATGGTGTTAGTGTTGTGAGATTCTCCCGGGTTCTCTTGCTACGTCTCCACCGGCCAGCCTCCTTAATTTATAGAAATATACCTAAGAGGATGATTCTTATTTCGTCGTCATGGTGAAGTGACATGAACCTGGTTGTTCTAAGACTACTATACCCTCCCCTTCCCTTACTTGAGAGAGTTGTATTGTGCTCTCGATCCCATGAGTCCTTCCCATGAATCCTGTTCGTACGTGATCAATTACCATTAGCTTGAATAGCCGAAGACCAGGCCCCCGGTTAGTGAACGTAGGATCGAGCCTTGGCCATTACTTGTGCTTACAATACACTCCTCCGTCCTCAGCCCGTTCTC
>NC_091314.1:24536096-24563596 GCF_038502225.1 Cherax quadricarinatus
AAACATGTACATCAGCAAGCAGCAGAAACTTAAATACGACCTTTTCTCTTACACACGCACACACACACACACACACACACACACACACACACACACACACACACACACACACACACACACACACACACACACACACACACACACACACACAAACACACACAAACACACACACACACACACACCAACATTATCGTTTCTATCTATCGTTAGAGCTTGTGGTAAATAGTCATGCTGTAGGCTATTTCTCGTATTAATTTGACATTTGACAGTGACTAACGTGTTCAGTTAGAGCTGTAACTTAGTCGAGCCAACAACAGTAGTTCACGTGCAGTCGCGTACTCTCGGGCGAGCACACGTGCACGGGGAAGAACCAGTTTGGTACCTGAAACTGTTAGTAGGTTATAGTGTCTTATAGGCCATTAAAATGTATCATTAGGAAGGTTATTTTATGCGGATATATTTAGTCGTGTGTATGTGTGTGTGTGTGTGTGTGTGTGTGTGTGTGTGTGTGTGTGTGTGTGTGTGTGTGTGTGTGTGTGTGTGTGTGTCTGTGTGTGTGTGTACTCACCTAATTGTAGTTGCAGGGGTCGAGACTCAGCTCCTGGCTCCGCCTTTTTACTGAACGCTACTAGGTCCTCTCTCTCTCCATGCTCCATGAGCTTTATCATACCTCATCTTAAAGGTATGTATGGTTCCTGCCTCCACTACCTCATTTGCTAGGCTATTCCACTTTCTGACTACTCTATGACTGAAGAAATACTTCCTAACATCCCTTGGACTCATCTGGGTCTTCAACTTCCGATTGTGACCCCTTGTTTCTGTGTCTCATCTCTGGAACATCCTATCTCTGTCCACCTTGTCTATTCCACGCAGTATTTTGTATGTCGTTATCATGTCTCCCCTAACCCTCCTGTCCTCCAGTGTCGTCAGGCCGATTTCCCTTAACCTTTCTTCGTAAGACATTCCCCTTAGCTCTGGGACTAACCTTGTCGCAAACCTTTGCACTTTCTCTCATTTCTTGACGTGCTTTGACCCAGTGTGGGTTCCAAACTGGTGCTGCATACTCCAGTATGACCCTGAGTTACACGGTGTACAGTGTCTTGAACGATTCCTTATTAAGGTATCAGAACGCTGGTCTCAGGTTTGCCAGGCGCCCATATGCTGCAGCAGTTATCTTGTTGATGTGTGCTTCCGGAGACATGCTTGGTGTTATACTCGCCCAAAGATCGTTCTCCTTGAGTGAGGTTTGCAGTCTTTGGCCACCTAACCTATACTCTGTCTGCGGTCTTCACTGCCCTTCCTCGATCTTCATGACTTTGCATTTGGCGGGGTTAAATTCAAGAAGCCAGTTGCTAGAACAGGTGTCCAGCCTGTCCAGGTCTCTTTGAAGTCCTGCCTGATGCTCATCTGATTTAATTCTCCTCATTAACTTCACATCATCTGCAAACAGGGACACCTTTGAGTCTATCCCTTCCATCATGCCATTCACATATACCAAAAATAGAACTGGTACTAGGACCGACCCCTGTGGGACCCCGCTTGTCACAGGTGCCCACAGGTGTGTGTGTGTGTGTGTGTGTGTGTGTGTGTGTGTGTGTGTGTGTGTGTGTGTGTGTGTGTGTATGTTTGTGTGTGTATGTGTGTGTGTGTGTGTGTGTGTGTGTGTGTGTGTGTGTGTGTGTGTGTGTGTGTGTGTGTGTGTGTGTGTGTATGCTTATAATTTATGTTTGTGGGACAGAACATTGAATACTCTTCCTGGATCCGTCAATTTTAAAGACTGTAATTACTGTCAGACAAGAGACAAAGTCATTGTGGGAAAGACGTCGTTTGAGTGGAGAGATGTAATAACCAGGGTTCTCAAAATTTCCGTTCCTGATACACGTCAGCGACTTGCCCTACAATTCGCTCTCTTGCGTCTGATGTTAAGCTCACGAGAAGAGTAGAAATACAGAATGATTACAAAAGACTGCATAAAAACAGGAACAGACTTGAATAGTTTAATAAATGACTGTTCGATAAGGAGGCTATGGCCGCTGAATACTCTCTGCCTCAGTCTCTTTCCTAACAGTGAGTTTCTAACTCTGATACTAGATCACATAAGAGAAATGTAGCATGTTCGATGTATTGTTCAGACTAGCAGCAACAAGGGTGTGCTGGTTGCATCAGCACCTGGCTCTCAGGTTCTCCTTCAACTGATGAGACTGATATTCTGCAATTTGAAGATAGAGTGTGTTGAAGACTGAAACAATTGTAAAGTATTTGCGTATCTTTAATGTGGAAATGTTTCACCAGCCAGTGGCTTTTTCAGTCCAATATTGAGAAGAACGGTGAAAGATGGGGAGGAGAATGAGGTAATCAGTCTCTCAGCCTGGAGACGAAGTGTTCAGTTCATCAGTCTTGAGAAATGTACAGCATGTGCACGGAGAAGTGTCTTATATACTGCAAATCAGGTGAGTTGAAGCAGCAGGAGTAGACTCACCAGTGTAAAAATCCACTAGTGTAAAGTAGGTTTTACCTAGAGATTAGGGAAGCGCTGAAGAATTCCCTGTATCAGCGTCCCCACATGTTGCTGTGTCTGACAGATGTGATGTAAATGGTGTACAAAACCCTCAAACTCCTCTTCATCTTCCGCTGCTCTTCTCTGTACTGGACTGAGGAAATCACTGGCTGGCGAAACGTTTCCTCATTAAAGATTCTCAAATGTTACACACGTGTATCGTTCTTCAACTCGTCTGTTGTCTACGTCATTTACATCACCAAGGAAGTACTCTACCTTTAACACTAAATTTAACACTGTGTCCTGGTTTATTGCTTTGCCAGTTTCAACATAGATTTTGTATTTCTCTAAACTTACCTTTATGATAAATTAAACTCGTGTAGACTCGATCTTTCGTTCGCTAACTGGGCTAGAAACTCGGCTCTTGCAGTGCAGCCTCCTTCTTCTACAAACACTCTGGTGGTTGTAGAGTCTTCGGTGACTTTGTAGTAGGAACACGTTTAATGTGACTGATCTGATGGCGTCTCTAGTGGTTAGTGCTGTTTTCAACCCCATAGGATGTAGTTCGTTGATTGTTTGAGGACTGGTAGTGTACTGTGTTGCTGTTGTAACCTGTTAGTTGTGTGTGTGTGTGTGTGTGTGTGTGTGTGTGTGTGTGTGTGTGTGTGTGTGTGTGTGTGTGTGTGTGTGTGTGTGTGTGTGTGTGTGTGTGTGTGTGTGTGTGTGTGTGTGTGTGTGTGTGTGTGTGTGTGTGTGTGTGTGTTTGTGTGACTTATCATACAATTAATGGTCCCGACACTCTAGTTGATATTCCTTCATTTCATCCTTGTGTCTATCCATACTCTCCTCTTCCGTCTCTCTTTTTCTCCCCATCTTTCAATCCCTCTACTTCCCCCTCACCATTTTTCTCCTCTCTCTCACTCTCCTTCCCCTTCCTCCTTATATCTCCTTTCCCTTTTCTTCTAATTTCCCGTTCTGCTCTCACTCCTGCTTATCTCCCATTCCCTCCTCCTGTCCTTCTCCCTCTCATTTTCTCCCCATCCTGTCCTCCTCCCTTATGAAGCAGGAGGAAAAGAAGAGGAAGGGAGGCAATAAGAGGGAAGAGAGGAATGGGAAGACACTGAGAGGGGCAGGAGGAGAGGAATGAGCAGACAACACTGTCTGCTCATTCCTCTCCTCCTCCCCCTCTCAGTGTCTTCCCATTCCTCTCTTCCCTCTTATTGCCTCCCTTCCTCTTCTTTTCCTCCTGCTCCTCCCCTCTCTCCTCTCCTGCTCCTCCCCTATCCTCCTCATCCCACTCCTTCTCCCTAGTTCCTCCGATGGCTTAATCTCCTACAGTTGACCTCATAATTACTCATTTTTTCCTTGTTGACACAAACGCAATGCAAGTGCAGTTTGTGATTATCTCTAATTGTTGTGACTGCTGCCAACCTAACCGCTAATCAGAGATTCACTTCCCTCTTAATAAGGGTGATGGAGTTTTGAAGATGATGGAGTGCTCTTGAGAATGGTGGAGTGGAGGTGATGTAGTTGTTGGAATTGACGAGACATTAGTGAGGGAGATTATAGAGGTGCTGTGAGTGAGTTTATAGAGCTATTGAGGTGCTGTGAAGGTGTTTATAGAGCCATGGAGGTGCTGTGAGGAGTTTATAGAGCTATGGAGGTGCTGTAAGGGAGTTTATAGAGTGATGGAGGTGCTGTGAGAAAGTTAATAGCTGTGTGGAGGTGCTGTGAGGGAGTTTATAGGGCTATGGAGGTGCTGTGAGTTAGTTTATAGAGCTATGGAGGTGCTGTGAGGGAGTTTATAGAACTATGGAGGTGCTGTGAGGGAGTTTATAGAGCTATGGAGGTGCTGTGAGGGAGTTTATAGAACTATGGAGGTGCTGTGAGTTTATAGAGATACGGAGGTGCTGTGAGAGAGTTTATAGAGCTATGGAGATGCTGTGAGGGAGTTTATAGAGCTATGGAGATGCTGTGAGGGAGTTTATAGAGCTATGGAGATGCTGTGAAAGAAGTTTTGAGAATCAAGGTGATATGTGGTAGCTCTGAGAGTGATGAAGGCAACATGACGGACCTTTAAGGATGATGAAGGCAACATGACGGACCTTTAAGGATGATGAAGGCAACATGACGGACCTTTAAGGATGATGAAGGCAACATGACGGACCTTTAAGGATGATGATGGCAACATGAGGGAGTTTTGAAGATAATGATGCTTTAATAATAGAGTTTTGTGGATAATGATGCGGTGACAATAATGGATCGCTGAGGATGAAAGACGAGGGGTAGATAAACGAGAATAATGATAGTACTTTGAGGAATGATGACACCCGAGAATGAAGTTTGAGGGTGACGTGGGTAGGGTCAGAGAGATTTAGGGGTGATAAAGTAGTGGGATGGAGGTTCTACGGTGCGACAATACCTGTGAGCAGTATCTAAGGCTTGCCTGGTAACCGCCTGATCAACCAGGCTGTTGCTGCACGCTGAGATGAAATATAACAATCCCTGAGATGCACATACACAATAATGCAATAATCGAGAACAAGCGATGCAACATACAAAACAACACATCAGGAACTTGCAATGTTGCAGAAATGAGTAGGTAGTCCAGGTAGAGTCGTTCCCTTGAACGCATCTATCTGGACTTTCTACATATATCTGCAACATTGCAAGCTCCTGATGATGTGCTGATTGCAACACGTAAGGCCTAGAGTTATCATTCAACTTTCCCCGTGGTTATTTTGCATACAGTCTTATGTTACAGGAAGAGAAAAGAAGCTACGAAATATGACAGTTACTGAGCTACGACAATTTAACCTCACACGAAGTTAAATTGTGTGAGGTTAGTTTAACCTCACACGAAGTTAAATTGTGTGAGGTTAGTTTAACCTCACACGAAGAGGACAGGAAATATGAATGTTAAAAAAAGAATTTTTCGTTGTCTCAGCGAGATTAAGATGTGATTTCTTATAGTTCCAGAGTCTCTTTAAGTCTTCAGAACCAGTGGATGGAACCACTAATTGCCAGTCAAGACTTCTAATGACTAGCTCCACCTGGTTTTCGGAGCAGGAGGCAGGGTTAATGGAGATTTTTTACATAGTGAGAGGGGTAAGAAAACGGGACGGGGTTAAAGAGGGAGAGGAGACAGAAAAGAGTGTGAAGGGAGGCTAGGAAAGGGTGAGTGGGGAGGTAGGTGAAAGTTGCAGTAGTAGGAGAGTACCAGGAATAGTAAGCGAGCTGGGAAGAACATTATTGTTGGTAAAGAATGAAGGGACTCAACACCGTGGCTGGCACAGCACTCAACACCGTGGCTGGCACAACACTCAACACCCTGGCTGGCACAACACTCAACACCCTCGCTGGCACAACACTCAACACCGTGGCTGGCACAGCACTCAACACCGTGGCTGGCACAACACTCAACACCGTGGCTGGCACAACACACAACACCGTGGCTGGCACAGCACTCAACACCGTGGCTGGCACAACACTCAACACCGTGGCTGGCACAACACTCAACACCGTGGCTGGCACAACACTCAACACCGTGGCTGGCACAACACTCAACACCGTGGCTGGCACAACACTCAACACGGTGGCTGGCACAGCACTCAACACCGTGGCTGGCACAACACTCAACACGGTGGCTGGCACAACACTCAACACCGTGGCTGGCACAACACTCAACACGGTGGCTGGCACAACACTCAACACCGTGGCTGGCACAACACTCAACACGGTGGCTGGCACAACACTCAACACCGTGGCTGGCACAACACTCAACACCGTGGCTGGCACAACACTCAACACGGTGGCTGGCACAACACTCAACACGGTGGCTGGCACAACACTCAACACCGTGGCTGGCACAGCACTCAACACCGTGGCTGGCACAACACTCAACACTGTGGCTGGCACAACGCAACACCGTGGCTGGCACAACACTCAACACCGTGGCTGGCACAACACTCAACACCGTGGCTGGCACAACACTCAACACCGTGACTGGCACAACACTCAACACGGTGGCTGGCACAACACTCAACATCGTGGCTGGCACAACACTCAACACCGTGGCTGGCACAACACTCAACACCGTGGCTGGCACAACACTCAACACCGTGGCTGGCACAACACTCAACACCGTGGCTGGCACAACACTCAACACCGTGACTGGCACAACACTCAACACGGTGGCTGGCACAACACTCAACATCGTGGCCGGCACAACACTCAACATCGTGGCTGGCACAACGCAACACTGTGGCTGGCAAAACACAACACCGTGGCTGGCACATCACTCAACATCGTGGCTGGCACAACACTCAACACCGTGACTGGCACAACACTCAACACGGTGGCTGGCACAACACTCAACATCGTGGCTGGCACAACACTCAACACCGTGGCTGGCACAACACTCAACACCGTGGCTGGCACAACACTCAACACCGTGACTGGCACAACACTCAACACGGTGGCTGGCACAACACTCAACATCGTGGCCGGCACAACACTCAACATCGTGGCTGGCACAACGCAACACTGTGGCTGGCAAAACACAACACCGTGGCTGGCACATCACTCAACATCGTGGCTGGCACAACGCAACACTGTGGCTGGCAAAACACAACACCGTGGCTGGCACAACACTCAACATCGTGGCTGGCACAACGCAACACTGTGGCTGGCAAAACACAACACCGTGGCTGGCACATCACTCAACACCGTGGCTGGCACATCACTCAACACCGTGGCTAGCACATCACTCAACACCGTGGCTGGCACATCACTCAACACCGTGGCTGGCACATCACTCAACACCGTGGCTGGCACATCACTCAACACCGTGGCTGGCACATCACTCAACACCGTGGCTGGCACAACACTCAACACCGTGGCTGGCACAACACTCAACACCGTGGCTGGCACCACACACAACACAGTGGCTAGCACAACACTCAACACTGTGGCTGGCACAACACTCAACACCGTGGCTGGCACAACACTAAACACCGTGGTTGGCACAAAACACAACACCGTGGCTGGCACAACACTCAGCACCGTGGCTGGCACAACAAACAACACTGTGGCTGGTACAACACTCAGCACCGTGGCTGGCACAACAAACAACACTGTGGCTGGCACAACACACAACACTGTGGCTGGCACAACACACAACACCGTGGCTGGCACAACACTGAACATCGTGACTGGCACATCACTCAACACCGTGGCTGGCACAACACTCAACACCGTGGCTGGCACAACACACAACACCGTGGCTAGCACAACACACAACATCGAGGCTGGCGCAAAACACAACACGGTGGCTGGCACAACACTCGACATCGTGGCTGGCACATCACTCAACACCATGGCTGGCACAACACACAACACCGTGGCTGGCACAACACTCAACACCGTGGCTGGCACAACACTCAACACCGTGGCTGGCACAACACTCAACACTCAACACCGTGGCTGGCACAACACACAACACCATGGCTGGCACAACACACAACACCGTGGCTGGCACAACACTCAACACCGTGGCTGGCACAACACACAACACCGTGGCTGGCACAACACACAACACCGTGGCTGGCACAACACACAACACCGTGGCTGGCACAACACACAACACCGAGGCTGGCACAACACTCAACACCGTGGCTGGCACAGCACTCAACACCGTGGCTGGCACAACACACAACACCGTGGCTGGCACAACACTTAACACCGTGGCTGGCACAACACACAACACCGTGGCTGGCACAACACTCAACACCGTGGCTGGCACAACACTCAACATCGTGGCTGGCACAACACACAACACCGTGGCTGGCACAGCACTCAACACCGTGGCTGGCACAACACACAACACCGTGGCTGGCACAGCACTCAACACCGTGGCTGGCACAACACACAACACCGTGGCTGGCACAACACTCAACACCGTGGCTGGCACAACACTCAACATCGTGGCTGGCACAACACACAACACCGTGGCTGGCACAACACACAACACCGTGGCTGGCACAGCACTCAACACCGTGGCTGGCACAACACACAACACTGTGGCTGGCACAACACACAACACCGTGGCTGGCACAACACTCAACATCGTGGCTGGCACAACACTCAACACCGTTATTGGCACAACACTTAACACCGTGGCTGGCACAACACACAACACCGTGGCTGGCACAACACTCAACACTCAACGCTGTGGCTGGCACAACTCTCAACACCGTGGCTGACACAACGCACAACACCGTGGCTGGCACAACACACAACACCGTGGCTGGCACAACACACAACACCGTGGCTGGCACAACACACAGCATCGAGGCTGGCACAACAAACAGCACCGTGGCTGGCACAACACACAACATCGTGGCTGGCACAACAAACAGCACCGTGGCTGGCACAACAAACAACACCGTGGCTGGCACAACACACAACACCGTGGCTGGCACAACAAACAACACCGTGGCTGGCACAACACACAACACCGTGGCTGGCACAACACACAACATCGTGGCTGGCACAACTCTCAACACCGTGGCTGGCACAACACACAACACCGTGGCTGGCACAACACACAACACCGTGGCTGGCACAACACACAACACCGTGGCTGGCACAACAAACAGCACCGTGGCTGGCACAACACACAACATCGTGGCTGGCACAACTCTCAACACCGTGGCTGGCACAACACACAACACCGTGGCTGGCACAACACACAACACCGTGGCTGGCACAACACACAACACCGTGGCTGGCACAACAAACAGCACCGTGGCTGGCACAACACACAACATCGAGGCTGGCACAACAAACAACACCGTGGCTGGCACAACACACAACACCGTGGCTGGCACAACAAACAACACCGTGGCTGGCACAACAAACAACACCGTGGCTGGCACAACACACAGCACCGTGGCTGGCACAATACACAACACCGTGGCTGGCACAACAAATATCACCGTGGCTGGCACAACACACAACACCGTGGCTGGCACAACACACAACATCGAGGCTGGCGCAACACCGAGGCTGGCACAACACACAACACCGTGGCTGGCACAACACACAACACCGTGGCTGGCAAAACACACAACACCGTGGCTGGCACAACACTGAACATCGTGACTGTCACATCACTCAACACCGTGGCTGGCACAACACTGAACATCGTGGCTGGCACAACACTCAACACCGTGTCTGGCACAACACACAACACCGTGGCTGGCACAACACACAACATCGAGGCTGGCACAACACTCAACACCGTGTCTGGCACAACACACAACACCGTGGCTGGCACAACACACAACATCGAGGCTGGCACAACGCTCAACACCGTGGCTGGCACAACACACATCACCGTGGCTAGCACAACACACAACATCGAGGCTGGCACAAAACACAACACCGTGGCTGGCACAACACTCAACACCGTGTCTGGCACAACACACAACACCGTGGCTGGCACAACACACAATACCGTGGCTAACACAACACACAACATCGAGGCTGGCACAAAACACAACATCGTGGCTGGCAAAACACACAACACCGTGGCTGGCACAACACTGAACATCGTGACTGTCACATCACTCAACACCGTGGCTGGCACAACACTCAACACCGTGTCTGGCACAACACACAACACCGTGGCTGGCACAAAACACAACACCGTGGCTGGCACAACACTCAACATCGTGGCTGGCACATCACTCAACATCGTGGCTGGCACAACACACAACACCGTGACTGGCACAACACTCAACACTGTGGCTGGCACAACACTCAACATCGTGGCTGGCACAACTCTCAACACCGTGGCTGGCACAACACTCAACATCGTGGCTGGCACATCACTCAACACCGTGGCTGGCACAACACTCAACACCGTGGCTGGCACAACACTCAACACTGTGGCTGGCACAACACTCAACATCGTGGCTGGCACAACTCTCAACACCGTGGCTGACACAACACACAACACCGTGGCTGGCACAACACTCAACACTGTGGCCGGCACAACACTCAACACCGTGGCTGGCACAACACTCAACACTGTGGCTGGCACAACACTCAACATCGTGGCTGGCACAACACTCAACACCGTGGCTGACACAACACACAACACCGTGGCTGGCACAACACACAACACCGTGGCTGGCACAACAAACAGCACCGTGACTGGCACAACACACAACATCGAGGCTGGCACAACACACAACACCGTGGCTGGCACAACACACAACACCGTGGCTGGCACAACAAACAACACCGTGGCTGGCACAACAAATAACACCGTGGCTGGCACAACAAACAACACCGTGGCTGGCACAACACACAACACCGTGGCTGGCACAACACACAACACCGAGGCTGGCACAACACACAACACCGAGGCTGGCACAACACACAACACCGTGGCTGGCACAACACTCAACACTGTGGCCGGCACAACACTCAACACCGTGGCTGGCACAACACACAACACCGTGGCTGGCACAACACTCAACACTGTGGCCGGCACAACACTCAACACTGTGGCCGGCACAACACACAACACCGTGGCTGGCACAACACTCAACACTGTGGCCGGCACAACACTCAACACCGTGGCTGGCACAACACTCAACACTGTGGCTGGCACAACACTCAACATCGTGGCTGGCACAACACTCAACACCGTGGCTGACACAACACACAACACCGTGGCTGGCACAACACACAACACCGTGGCTGGCACAACAAACAGCACCGTGACTGGCACAACACACAACATCGAGGCTGGCACAACACACAACACCGTGGCTGGCACAACACACAACACCGTGGCTGGCACAACAAACAACACCGTGGCTGGCACAACAAATAACACCGTGGCTGGCACAACAAACAACACCGTGGCTGGCACAACACACAACACCGTGGCTGGCACAACACACAACACCGAGGCTGGCACAACACACAACACCGAGGCTGGCACAACACACAACACCGAGGCTGGCACAACACACAGATAACTCGCAGGAAGGAGACTCAGACTTACGGTGTAGTTTTGGTCCGATTTGGACGTCTTCCTTCTCTCTTCTGTCTGACGTGTTAATGGTGAAAGTCGGACTCAAACGTCGTCATAAGTTTCATTCTCCTATTTGTGTATTGTTATTGGTGGTTGTTATGTCTCTTTACCTCACTGTCTGCTTACCTGTCTCTTTACCTTACTGTCTGCTTGTCTGTCTCTCTTATAGAGGTATGGGTGTTTGTGGGAAACAATTAGGCTGCAGTATTATTGTTGTAAACAGCAGATATTACCAGGATACCTCAGGGATATGTTTAAAAGACCTTATTCAAAATAAAGTTCCTATTAAAGGTAAAGCAACTGACCAACAAAGAGAAATAGTAACGAGTGACTAGCTCCCTTAAGGTTTACTATACAAATAGTAGGAGTCTAAGAAATAAGATAGATGAGTTAAGATTACTCGCAAGTGCAGGTAATATAGATATTATTGCTATAACTGAGACCTGGTTCAACTTGAAGGATAGAGAAATGCCTTCTGAATGCAGCATAAAGGGTTATAAACTATTCCACACTGATAGGGTCAACAGGAAGGGTGGTGGAGTGGCGATGTAAGTCAGAGATAATTTAAATTGTTGTGGAGTGGCGATGTAAGTCAGAGATAATTTAAATTGCTGTGTTAGACATGATATAAGAATAGAAACATCGGACACAGTATCTGCTTGGCTACAGTTTCTCGAGTGGTATGAAAAATTAATTTTGGGTGTGATGTATAGGCCCCCAAACCTTGATAGGGAGTGCAGTAAGTTGCTATGGGACGAAATTCATAAGGCATCTAGATATGAAAATATTGTGTTAGAACCCTTCAGAGGGCAATTTCTGATACATTAGAATTTCAAACAGAACTCCCTAGAGTGGATAGAGTATCTTAATATAAGTTGAATGAGGCCATATGAATGGAATTCTGATGGTTAGTTTTCGAGCAATTGCTAATCTCCGAAAGGCGAAAATTTTCGCCCTTGCCCGACATTAGGAGTATAAATCTGAATGTTGCTAACTTTCAATTGTTAATAAAACACCCAATAAATATTTTCTAAATTTATTATACAAACAGACAATATCAAAAACTTAAATGGAACTTGTATCAAAACATTTTGTAAGTATTAGAAAAATATTAAAATGAAACAAATAACAACATGGACACATTGCATAGGGATAAAACTTTCAAGTTCCATATTGCTGAGATTCATGAGGAAGATCAATTATTCTATATTGCTAATTGATAGTATGGTAGTTGCTGAAGCAATTTCTATTACTCTTTATGCACAGATTTACTTTGCATACAGAACACTGGCATGAGGATGTGACAAATTTCTTCGAGTTGCTGCAATACTTGCAAATAAGCGGCTTTTTCCCTGCCACTGGCAAGTGGTTTAGAGCTCTCTCAAGCCTAACACTGTCATAAGGCCTTTCTGCACGTTGCCCCTGCAGAGCTTTCACTATGCTGACACCATTGGAAGTACAAGGTGAATTACTTGGTGAAGGTCTTGTAGATGTTCTTAGGGTGCTGCCTCTAAACTTTTGTCCTTTAGACCTTGCAGTGACAGAGATATCATTCCTGAAATACTTCAGTGCCATGCACTCGGTATTTAGTGCTCGACAATCGCGGCAGTAAAGAAGCCATGCATTCACAACAGCAAGATCAATAACATAGGCAAACAGATGCATGTACCAACGTTTAGATTTCATTAGTGTTCTGTACAGATGCACCAACATGTTACTTTTGTCAATACCTCCCATGTGCGCATTATAGTTCTTGATGACTGCAGGGCACTGTAAGTGGCTTTTGTTCTTTGTAGCCTTGTTATATCTTTCAACAAGACTCACAGGATTGACCCCTACATCACTTGTCACTAAAATCACAATTTTGTTGTCCTTCCATCTTACAACAAGGACACCTTCATTGTTTTTAAAGCTAAAAGTGCCCCTGTCCACAGTGTTCCTTTCCATTGTTTGACAGGCATCAGATCTGGCTTACCACATCTATTTTCACGTACTGTTCCAGTGTATCTGCAGTTATACTTATCTCTTAGTACCTTGACCAAAGGTAGACTTGAAAAGAAATATTCAGCATAGATTGCTGATGTGTTGGTCTTGTTCATAGTTGCTGCAAGTACCAGAACAATCTTTGAACTTATTGGAAGTTTAGTTTCTTCCTGTGGAAGCTTTATGGGATGGCTGTCAAAAGTTGGTATGCCTTGATACATGAGTATATCATGTATGATTCCATCTTCACTTGCATGACAAAAAAGTTTGAAACCCCACTTATCTGGTTTGGTTTTGATGTACTGCCTTAGATTTCCAGCAGTTTTACCCTTGAAACCAACCATGACTTCATCAATAGATAGCTTGGGTGTAGCTGGAACTTTCAAGCAAGCATTAGTTAGCGCAGCGTAAAGAGGCCTTACTTTGTGGAATCTGTCATTATCCTTTTGTGTGTTGTCATTGAAATGAATAGTGCGTCTAAGTAACGTAAACTTCTTAGACCCCATGACTTCTGCAACCTGGGGGATCCTAAATGCACTTTTCCAATAGTCTTCGAGTGATGGTAATGGAACAATACCCATAAACAACACAATACCTATGAACCTCATGATCTCTTCAGAATCTGTTACAAAATTAGTATTTATGCTTTTTTGCTTGGCATACAAATTTGTTTGATATACTATGTTATCTACCATGTCTGGAGTAAAGAAAATACGAAAATACTCATATGGAGACCTAATTTCAAGAGGCTTTTCATGTTCATATGCCGGCAAAGGATTATTTTGAAGGTCAGCCTGAGACCACTGAGATTGACCTTGAAGAGCAATATCTTCATAAATATCTTCCTCATCAGGGTACTCCTCGATCATAATACCTTTCTTTTTCTTCACTAATTTCTGCGTTTTGGCTGGTCTTTCTTCCTCCTCATCATCACTTGACACCTCTACATCCGGTGGCAAGTATTCATCACCACTATCCAGCAATTCTGGGTTATCTACCTCTGGTTCTGAGTCACTGTCCTCCAAAATGCAGACATATTTTGACCTGGTGTTGGAAGGCTCCCCATAAAACAATTTCTCATTGATCTGGAAGGACAATAAAAACCTTCTGTATAGATCCAGACCACTACAGAATTCATATATGCAATAGAATTTTTTTTATAAATATTTATTGTACTGAAAGTGTACTATGTCACTAAAAGGGCAGCAACGAAAATTTTCGTGCTTCCTTTCTTGCACTTTTTTCAACTGCATGCTACACTCACATTATGCTTCACACGGACTTTATGTATATATCAAAATATGCCTAAACTATTCTTGTACGCACTAAACACAACAATCAGTACTTACAGACATTGTAGAGGGTAAATCCAAGAGTATATTAGTGACACTGGATGGAAAAAACCCACTCTGGGCGACACCAAGCCACAAGTGTTTATATTTTGTTCTCTCAACCAATGGGAAGCCGGCAAACGTCAACACCACTTAGCTGAAGTGACTCACAGAAGGCTTGTGATTGGTTAGAATTAAAGAACGGGAATCCAGATGCACGGTGCAAGTAGTATGACATACGTAAAGGTGCACTTGTTTAAGCATGAAAATTTTCGCCTCTGCGTGACAAAGGGTTGGGGATTTTAACTTTAGACAAATTGATTGGAACAATTTGACAGGAAATCTTGAGTCTAGTGACTTTATATAGTTCAGGATTGCTTGAGGTTAATGATGAGCTTGGGGAAAGTGATCACAAATCACTTAGTTTCAATATATTATGGAATTACCCAGTAAACTGCAATCAAGTCTCTGTCCCAGACTTTCGATTGGCTGATTTCATGGGACTGAAAAATTACCTGGGTGGGCTAAATTGGGATGATCTGACTATGGGTCAGGTAGCTGGTGTTGGTTACCAATATAACGTTTTTCAGAGCATAGTTCTTGCTGCTCAGTCAACTTTTGTTCCGAGTAGGGAAAGTAGATCTAACAAAAATGATCCCAAATGGATGAACAGTAGATTAAAACATCTCATAGGTCAAAAGAGAGGCATATATAGGCGTATCAAAAGAGGGGATGGGCAGTTAAGAAATCAATATATTCAATTAAAGAGAGAAATGAAAAAAAGGAATAAGAAAAGCAAAAAGGGATTATGAGGCTAAGGTCACAAGGGATTCGAAGACTAACTCAAAAGGGTTCTTTCAGGTATACAGAAGTAAGAGTAGAGACAAGATTGGCTCACTTAAGAGTAACTCAGGTCAGATCACTGACAGTGATAGGGATATGTGTGAAATCTTCAATTCTGCCTTTTCTCAGTCTTTACCCAGGAAGATACTAGCGAAATTCCAGAAATAATAAATTATGTAGAACAGGACGATAATAAATGCACTATTGCGGTAACTAGTGACATGGTCCTCAGACAAATAGAGAAATTAAACCCAACATGTCCCCATGCCCTGATGAACTGTTTGCAAGGGTTTTAAAGGAATGTAAAGAAGAACTTTGCAAACCTTTGGCTAATCTTTTCAACATATAACTACAAACTGGCATAGTGACTGATAAGTGGAAAATGGCAAATGTAATACCTATTTACAAGGCAGGTGACAGGTCCTTAGCTTCGAACTGTAGACCAATAAGCCTTACCTCCATAGTGGGAAAATTTATGGAATCAATAATTGCCGAGGCAATTCTTAGCCATCTTGACAGGCATAAATTGATAAATGAATCTCAACACGGTTTTACAAAGGGGCGTTCCTGTCTTACGAATTTACTAACTTTTTTTGCTAAGGTGTTTGAGGAGGTAGATCATGGTAATGATTATGATATTGTGTATATGGACTTCAGTAAGGCTTTCGATAGAGTTCCACACCAGAGGCTATTGAGGAAACTTAAGGCACACGGAATAGGATTAGATTTTTTTTTCTGGGTAGAGGCGTGGTTGACAAATAGGTAGCAAAGAGTTTACATAAATGGGGAGAAATCAGAATGAGGGCAAGTCACAAGTGGTGTTCCACAGGGGTCAGTGTTGGGCCCCTTGTTGTTCACAATTTACATAAACGATACAGATGAGGGGATAAATAGCGACATAAGCAAATTTGCTGATGACACCAAAATCGGCCGTCCAATTCATTCTATTGAGGACATTAGTGCACTCCAGGATGATTTGAACAAGCTCATGCAGTAGTTGGAGAAGTGGCAGATGCAGTTTAATATAGACAAATGCAAAGTGCTAAATGTTGGACAGGGCAGTAACCATGCCACTTATAAACTGAATAGTGTAGATCTTAATACTACTGATTGCGAAAAGGATTTAGGAGTTCTGGTTAGCAGTAATCTGAAACCAAAACAACAGTGCATAAATGTTCGCAATAAAGCTAACAGAATCCTTGGCTTCATATCAAGGAGTAAAAATAATAGAAGTCCTCAGGTTGTTCTTTAACTCTATATATCCTTGGTTAGGCCTCATTTAGATTATGCTGCACAGTTCTGGTCACCGTATTACAGAGTGGATATAAATGCTCTGGAAAACGTACAGAGGAGGATGACAAACTTGATCATATGTATCAGAAATCTTCCCTATGAGGATAGACTGAGGGCCCTGAATCTGCACTCTCTAGAAAGGCGTAGAATTAGGGGGTATATAATTAAGGTATATAAATGGAAAACAGGAATAAATAAAGGAGATGTAAATAGTGTGCTGAAAATATCCAGCCATGACAGGACTCGCAGCAGTGGTTTCAAGTTGGAAAAATTCAGATTCAGGAAGGACATAAGAAAGCACTGGGTTGGTAATAGAGTTGTGGATGAGTGGAACAAACTCCTGAGTACCATCATAGAAGCTAAGACCTTGTGTAGTTTTAAAAATAGGTTGGATAAATACATGAGTGGGTGTGGGTGGATGTGACTTGGACCTGACTATCTTGGGCTACCGGGTCTGGTGCCGTGCTCCTTCCTTAAGTGGAAATGACTTGACTAGGTGGTCATGCAGCGTGTCCAGAACAAGGCGCTGCGCTGGGTGCTTGATGTCAGATGGGAGGACTTCGCCACAAGCGAGTCTCTCCATGCCCAGTTAGACGTCCCTGCGCTGAATCTGTACTGGAAGAGGCTCAGTGACAGACAGATAGACAAACTTGAGACACGACATGACTACTGGACCTCTCTCCTTGACGAAGACATTCGCAGACCCACAAACCAACACAACCTTTTCTACTCCTTGCATGATCCTGCTCCTAACCCTACTTACAAATAACCTTGGATCCGCTGACAGGTACCTTCTAAGACAGGTACTGTTCTCTGACCCACGTTCGCCTTAGCTTTTTGGGTTAAGACATGACTCAGTTCTGCACTCCTCTCTAGCTCTAAACGTCGCAAGTCCCTTACTCCCAGCTCACCCCACCGGAGTCCCAACAGAAGAACCGGAATTTCTCTTTTCAATATCTGTCCCACAATCGCCTTTGCTGCTGGGTTAACCCTTGGCTCTATTTCTACGACTAAGAACACTCCTCTCCAGCACTATTCTTCGTTTGTCCCGTCTTCCCCGCTCATCCCATTTGGGATCTTACCTGAACTTTCGTTCGTTCGTTCGTTAGGTGGTCATTGTTCTAGGCCAGGGGTGGCATGGACCTGCTTAGCATGGATCAGTAGGCCTATTGCAGTGTTCCTTCTTTCTTATGTTCTTACCTTACTGTCTGCTTGCCTGTCTCTTTACCTTACTGTCTGCTTACCTGTCTCTTTACCTTACTGTCTGCTTGCCTGTCTCTTTTCCTTACTGTCTGCTTACCTGTCTCTTTACCTTACTGTCTGCTTGCCTGTCTCTTTACCTTACTGTCTGCTTACCTGTCTCTTTTCCTTACTGTCTGCTTGTCTGTCTCTCTACCTCACTGCTTGCCTGTCTCTTTACCTTACTGTCTGGTTACCTGGCTCTTTACCTTGCTGTCTGCTTACCTGTCTCTTTACCTTACTGTTTGCTTACCTGTCTCTTTACCTTACTGTAAGTTTACCTGTCATTTTACCTCACTGTCTGCTTGCGTGTCTCTTTACATCGTCTTCAAGTATCTTCTGCTTCTATCAACTTTTCTGTACTCGACTGAAGAAGCCTACTGTGTAGGCGAAACGTTTCGAAATAAAGGTACCTAACTGTTGCATATGTGTCTTACCTAACAATCTCTCGGTATTTTATACCATTTTAATGTTCGTCTCTTTACCTTACTGTCTGCTTAACTCTCTCTTTACCTTACTGTCTGCTTATCTGTCTCTTTACCTTACTGTCTGTTTACCGGTCTCTTTACCTCACTGCTTGTCTGTCTCTTTACTTTACTGTCTGTTTTCCTGTCTTTTTACCTTACTGTCTGCTTACCTGTCTCTTTACCTTACTGTCAGCATGCCTGTCTCTTTGCCTTACTGTCTGCTTACCTGTCTCTTTACCTTACTGTCTGTTTACCGGTCTCTTTACCTCACTGCTTGTCTGTCTGTTTACTGTCTGTTTTCCTGTCTTTTTACCTTACTGTCTGCTTACCTGTCTCTTTACCTAACTGTCAGCATGCCTGTCTTTTTGCCTTACTGTCTGTTTACCTGTCTCTTTACCTTACTGTCTGCTTATCTGTCTCTTTACCTTACTGTCTGCTTGTTTGCCTTTTTACCTTACTGTCTGTTTACATGTGTCTTTACTGTTTGCTTGCCTGTCTCTTTACCTCACTGTCTGCTTGCCTGTCTCTTTACCTCACTGTCTGCTTGCCTGTCTCTTTACCTCACTGTCTGCTTGCCTGTCTCTTTACCTCACTGTCTGCTTGCCTGTCTCTTTACCTCACTGTCTGCTTGCCTGTCTCTTTACCTCACTGTCTGCTTGCCTGTCTCTTTACCTCACCGTCTGTCTGCTGGGCTAATGCAATTCATTTCATTAAAACTCAGAAACGGCCGCAGACACATCAGGTCATCCAGCAGACACTTATGGGCCAGGAGGTAGAGCTCAACGCCCGCAAACTCAGCCAGGTAATCGCATGGTAAAGACGAACTTGTCTCAAAACTTCATCATCATCATTACATCACGTCAGTATAATGACAATAAATTTTAGACAAATGACTCCAGTAATCCCAGTTACTGACCCGTCCATCACACGATAATCCAGATGCGATCGAATCCCTCCACACTGTCTCCCCGTCGACAGATGGAAGGCTTTATTTTTAAGTTTTTGACCTGAAAAATAAACTCGTGCCTTTCCGTCGACAACGGGGGAAAAATTATGTTTTATTTCTGTCGACAGACAGGCAGAATCATCTCTTGTCGTTCCACCAACTCGAGGTATTAATTACACATCCGGTCAGCAGTTAAAATGAATTCCTGTTATTCCGTCATCGGGGGATATGAATTCTTGTCCTTCCGGTCGATAGAATGAATGAAAATCGTGTCTTTCCGGTGAACAGGTGTAATAAATTTGTGTTAAGAAGAGGTCGCTTCCCCTGAGAGAACATCGGGCGTCAAGAGATTAATTCATTCACTGTTTACCTAACAGGCAGTGTGTGTGTGTGTGTGTGTGTGTGTGTGTGTGTGTGTGTGTGTGTGTGTGTGTGTGTGTGTGTGTGTGTGTGTGTGTGTGTGTGTTTGTGTTAGTTTGTTAGTTACCATTTGGTCCTAGGCACATGTCGATTAGACACTAGGCCTGTTGTATGTGCATGTGTGTGTGTGTGTGTGTGTGTGTGTGTGTGTGCGTGTGCGCGCGCGCGCTTGTCTAACGTTACCCCTCACTAGCTACCTATTTCCCTCTCCTCACACCTGATCAGGGGGAGCGATGGTTAGGGGGTTAGGGAAGGGGTAGTTAATATGTGGCTGAAAAGTAACCTTCACACGCACTCTGTCATGTAGGCTCAGAATTGTAGTACCAGTTGTCTTTCCTAGTAACGCTACCTTTTCCACTTATTGCACACGCTGGATTTAAGTACCAATTACTGCTGGTTATTATCCTATTCCTTGCTCACACTGAGAGGACCTCCTTGCTAACAGTGTGTGTATTCACCTAATTGTGGTTGCAGGGGTCGAGACTCAGCTCCTGGCCCCGCCTCTTCACTGATCGCTACTAGGTCCTCTCCCTCTCTGCTTCCTGAGCTTTGTCATACCTCTTCTTAAAACTATGTATGGTTCCTGCTTCCACTACTTCACTCGCTAGGCTATTCCACTTCCTGACGACTCTATGACTGAAGAAATACTTCCTAACGTCCCTGTGACTTGTCTGAGTCTTCAGCTTCCAGTTGTGGTCCCTTGTTTCTGTGTCCCCTCTCTGGAACATCCTATCTCTGTCCACCTTGTCTATTCCCCGCAGTATCTTGTATGTCGTTATCATGTCTCCCCTGACCCCTCTGTCCTCCAGTGTCGTCAGTCCGATTTCCCTCAACCTTTCCTCGTACGACATTCCCCTGAGCTCTGGGACTAGCCTTGTTGCAAACCTTTGTACTTTCTCTAACTTCTTGACGTGCTTGACCAGGTGTGGGTTCCAGACTCGTGCTGCATACTCCAGTATGGGCCTGACGTACACGGTGTACAGTGTCTGGAAAGATTCCTGGCTTAAGTATCGGAATGCTAATCTCAGGTTTGCCAGGCGCCCATATGCTGCAGCAGTTATTTGGTTGATGTGTGCTTCTGGAGACATGTTTGGTGTTATACTCACGCCAAGATGTTTCCCCTTGAGCTAGGATTGCAGTTGTTGGCCACCTAGCCTATACTCTGCCTGCAGTCTTCTTTGCCCTTCTCCGATCTTCATGACTTTGCATTTGGCAGGGTTGAATTCGAGAAACCAGTTGCTGGACCACATGTCCAGCCTGTCCAGGTCTCTTTGAAGGCCTGCCGGATCCTCATCTGATTTAATTCTCCTCATTAATTTCACATCATCTGCGAACAGGGACGCCTCTGAGTCTATCCCTTCCATCATGTCATTCACATATACCAAAAATAGCACTGGTCCTAGGACCAACCCGTGGGACCCCGCTCGCCACAGGTGCCCACTGTGATACCTCATCACGTACCATGACTTGTTGCCCTCCTGTCAGGTATTGTCTGATCCACTGAAGTGCCCTTCCCGTTATACATGCCTGATCCTCTAGTTTCTGCACTAATCTCTTGTGAGGAATTGTGTCGAAGGCCTTCTTGCAGTCCTAGAAGATGCAATCAACCCACCCCTCTCTCTTATCTCTTATTTCTGTTACTTAATCATAAAACTCCAGAAGGTTTGTGGCACAGGATTTGCCTTCCATTAAACTGTGCTGGATGTCATTTATAATTTTGTTCCATTCCAGGTGCTCCACCACTCTCCTTATAATCTTCTCCATGATTTTGCACACTATACACGTCAGTGACACTGGTCTGTAGTTTAGCACCTCTTTTCTGTCTCTTTTTTTAAAAATGGGAACTACATTTGCCATCTTCCACACATCAGGTAGTTGCCCAGTTTCAAGGGATGTGTTGAAGATTGTGGTTAATGGGACAAACAGCATTTCTGCTCCCTCCCTTCCCTAAGGACGCACGGGGAGATGTTGTCCGGTCCCACTGCCTTTGAGGTATCAAGGTCACTGTGTGTGTGTGTTTGTGTGTGTGTGTGTGTGTGTGTGTGTGTGTGTGTGTGTGTGTGTATGTGTGTGTGTGTGTGTGTGTACTCACCAAATTGTACTCAACTTGTTGTGGTTGCAGGAGTCGAGTCACAGCTCCTGGCCCCGACTCTTGACTGGTGTGTGTGTGTGTTTTAAACGTGCTTGTATGTATTTAGTGCTTGTGCTGTTATTTTGTAGTATAGAGCAGTGAATGTATTCTTGGACATTGAAGGTCTGTAATAGCTCCTTCCTTCTAGAGTGGAGAAAGCAGAGTAACAGCAGCATGCATTAACGAAGCTGTGAAGTATGACACGCTGAAAAAAAAATATATTGTATTTTTGAGTGTGTCGTGGTGTGAGGAGGCGTGTCCTCTAAGTTTGACTTGGCTTGGAACTTGGTTACTTCCATATCCTCATTCAGATCCTCCACTCTATTAATCTGGAAGAGTTCAGTTAATTAGTGCAGATTGTTTACCTGGAGTTTACCTGGAGAGAGTTCCGGGGGTCAACGCCCCCGCGGCCCGGTCTGTGACCAGGCCTCCTGGTGGATCAGAGCCTGATCAACTGGATCAGGTGTTATAAAATTATAAAATACGTTGATGTCTTTTGTTGTTAATAATATGTTTTAAAACCTAGCTGATGTCATTTCGTAATAATGGTCGGGTGTTTTAAAAAAATTCTCGCTTTGGAGTTTTCAGGTTTTGTCCATTGGACTTGAGTTTTACTGTTTGTTTAGTCTCAGGTTTTTATTGTTTTGGGGTGAAAAGTGGAAAGTGTAGTAAGTTTGTA
Organism: Cherax quadricarinatus; assembly: GCF_038502225.1. Taxonomy (NCBI): domain Eukaryota; kingdom Metazoa; phylum Arthropoda; class Malacostraca; order Decapoda; family Parastacidae; genus Cherax; species Cherax quadricarinatus. Next base: position 24,559,038 of record NC_091314.1, read on the forward strand.
TAGAATCATTCTTGTTTTGTACAGCAGAGTGAACAAGGAGCGTCCTGCCCTAAATTCCTTAACCTTATGTGACTGACCACTTGACGTGATCAAAGGCTGAGGGACAGATCACCTCACAATTACATCTCCACTTCTACTGTCTCCAGTGTTATAGTTTCCAGTACTCGACTGAGGAAGCCTGTTATGCAGGCAATAAAGATAACGAAATCTTCCTTTTGATTGTTAATTGGTCATGAATGTTTAACATGATTTTCTTTGTGTTGTTAAATGCTAGGTTACTGGGATATTATTTTTAAACCATTTAGGTTGTCATCCTTTAGAGACAAATGATTCTTTTATCCAGAGCTCAGTGAAGACCCGTAACAAAGATATTAACTTTGAATGCAGACGCATAATTAGCAGAATTCTCAGAGGTTTCAGTTTGTGATACCAGTTCTCAGTCTCAGGTCCTTGTTTCAGTTCTCGGTTACTTGTCGACTGCTGTTTTAGCTTCTTATTTTCTTTTAGTTTATGTTCTAATAAGCGCTTGTGAACGTCTTAGTAGCAGTATTAATAGTAGTAGAAGTTATTTTTACTTGTCACTGGTGTCCGAGACGTTGTCCCTGCTGGAGAATACTGTTGTTACAAGGTGTCCCTGCTGGAGAATACTGTTGTTACAAGGTGTCCCTGCTGGAGAATACTGTTGTTACAAGGTGTCCCTGCTGGAGAATACTTTTGTACAAGGTATCCCTGCTGGAGAATACTGTTGTTACAAGGTGTCCCTGCTGGAGAATACTGTTGTACAAGGTATCCCTGATGGAGAATACAGTTGTTACAAGGTGTCCCTGCTGGAGAATACTGTTGTTACAAGGTGTCCCTGCTGGAGAATACTGTTGTTACAAGGTGTCCCTGCTGGAGAATACTGTTGTTACAAGGTGTCCCTGCTGGAGAATACTGTTGTTACAAGGTGTCCCTGTTGGAGAATACTGTTGTTACAAGGTGTCCCTGCTGGAGAATGCTGTTGTTACGAGGTGTTCCTGCTGGAGAATACTGTTGTACAAGGTATCCCTGCTGGAGAATACTGTTGTTACAAGGTGTCCCTGCTGGAGAATACTGTTGTACAAGGTATCCCTGCTGGAGAATACAGTTGTTACAAGGTGTCCCTGCTGGAGAATACTGTTGTACAAGGTATCCCTGCTGGAGAATACTGTTGTACAAGGTATCCCTGTTGGAGAATACTGTTGTACAAGGTATCCCTGCTGGATAATACTGTTGTACAAGGTATCCCTGCTGGAGAATACTGTTGTACAAGGTATCCCTGCTGGAGAATACTGTTGTACAAGGTATCCCTGCTGGAGAATACTGTTGTACAAGGTATCCCTGATGGAGAATGCTGTTGTAGAAGGTATCTCTGCTGGAGAATGCTGTTGTCCAAGGTATCCCTGCTGGAGTATACTGTTGTACAAGGTATCCCTGCTGGAGAATACTGTTGTACAAGGTATCCCTGCTGGAGAATACTGTTGTACAAGGTATCCCTGCTGGAGAATACTGTTGTACAAGGTATCCCTGCTGGAGAATGCTGTTGTACAAGGTATCCCTGCTGAAGAATACTGTTGTACAAGGTATCCCTGCTGGAGAATGCTGTTGTACAAGGTATCTCTGCTGGAGAATACTGTTTTACAAGGTATCCCTGCTGGAGAATACTGTTGTACAAGGTATCCCTGTTGGAGAATACTGTTGTACAAGGTATCCCTGCTGGAGAATACTGTTGTACAAGGTATCTCTGCTGGAGAATACTGTTGTACAAGGTATCCCTGCTGGAGAATACTGTTGTCCAAGGTATCCCTGCTGGAGAATACTGTTGTACAAGGTATCCCTGCTGGAGAATGCTGTTGTACAAGGTATCTCTGCTGGAGAATACTGTTGTACAAGGTATCCCTGCTGGAGAATACTGTTGTACAAGGTATCCCTGCTGGAGAATACTGTTGTACAAGGTATCCCTGCTGAAGAATACTATTGTACAAGGTATCCCTGCTGGAGAATACTGTTATACAAGGTACCCCTGCTGGAGAATACTGTTGTACAAGGTATCCCTGCTGGAGAATACTGTTATACAAGGTATCCCTACTGGAGAATACAGTTGTTACAAGGTATCCTTGCTGGAGAATACTGCTGTTACAAGGTGTCTCTGCTGGAGAATATTGTTGTACAAGGTGTCCCTGCTGGAGAATACTGTTGTTACAAGGTGTCGTTGCTGGAGAATACTGTTGTTACAAGGTGTCCCTGCTGGAGAATACTGTTGTTACAAGGTGTCTATGCTGGAGAATACTGTTGTTACAAGGTGTCCCTGCTGGAGAATACTGTTGTTACAATGTGTCCCTGCTGGAGAATACTGTTGTTACAAGGTGTCCCTGTTGGAAAATACTGTTGTTACAAGGTGTCCCTGCTGGAGAATACTGTTGTTACAAGGTGTCCTTGCTGGAGAATACTGTTGTTACAAGGTGTCCCTGCTGGAGAATACTGTTGTTACAAGGTGTCCCTGCTGGATAATACAGTTGTTGCAAGGTATACCTGCTGGAGAATACTGCTGTTACAAGGTGTCCCTGCTGGAGAATACAGTTGTTACAAGGTATCCCTGCTGGAGAATACTGCTGTTACAAGGTGTCCCTGCTGGAGAATACTCTTACAAGGTGTCCTTGCTGGAAAACACTGTTGTTACAAGGTGTCCCTGCTGGAGAGTACTGTTGTTACAAGGTATCCCTGCTGGAGAATACTGTTGTACAAGGTGTCCCTGCTGGACAATACTGTTGTTGCACATGTCTCTGCTGGAGAATACTCTTGTCATGGTGCCCCTGCTAGGGAGTAATGTTACAAGGTGTCCCTGCTGGAGAATACTTTATGGTTGTTACAGAGTATCCTCACTTGGAGGAACAACTTCGCTGATGTTCGGAACTTCTTAAGTCATCGAAGAAAATACAAATATCACAGAAAAAGCTTTCCATTGGAACATCGCTAGAGACATTAAATATTAACTTGGGCTAACAACAAGAATTCTGCAGAAGATACGCACTAAAAATAAAATAAATAATTTCACAGATCTTAGAGCGAGATTGTCACAGTTAATCTATTTGAATGAGCTTTTAGCTCACCTAGTCAAAGCAAGAGACTCCTCGGAGATGTCACAAGCTCTCGGCTTCGGCTGGACTGTAAACAACTCGGAGAGTCTACACTTGCAGTTGATACAAATCTAATTAAATGTAACCTTTGGAGAGTTTGTCTCGCGCTTTAGAATTATTCTCACTCTGCAGCGTTCGGTACTTGATTACGGACAACTTTTTTGTTTCCCTAATGTTGTATTACCCGAAATTAAGGCTTATGTGTCCTAGACTCTTTAAATTCTTCTCTGTGCGGTTGTTGGAGCAGCTGCGGTTGTTGGAGCAGCTGCGGTTGTTGGAGCAGCTGCGGTTGTTGGAGCAGCTGCGGTTGTTGGTGCAGCTGTGGTTCATGGTGCAGCTGCGGTTGCTGCTGCTCTGGCTGCTGCTCCTGCTGGTGGTGCTGTGCAATCAGAAATATTTTTCTTGAAATCCATAAACATTCGTCTCTTATAGAATTTCTCTGACTGTCGTACAACTTCACTAGATTTTATATATTATATTTTAGCCAACTGAAATCGAAATGTTTGACAGCAGGTTCATGTTCTCTTAAGTCTTTTCTCTATACCTCTACCATGTATTCTTGTAAATGTTTTACAACGAAGGTTGTCAGATAGATTATCTTATTTGTAGATGAATGGTTCAGAGAACCGACATGTTGATAAATTAGACACATGTGCAACTCTTGGGTATCTTTATTGAGGAAACGTTTCGCCACACAGTGGCTTCATCAGTCCATACAAAGGAGAATCTTGAAGAACAGGAGGAGAATGAGGTAATCAGTCCCTCAACCTTGAGTTGATGGACTGACCACATCGACTCAAGGTTGAGGGACTGATTACCTCATTCTCCTCCTGTTCTTCAAGATTCTCCTTTGTATGGACTGATGAAGCCACTGTGTGGCGAAACGTTTCCTCAATAAAGATACCCAAGAGTTGCACATGTGTCTAATTTATCAGAATAGCTTATAAATTTAAAATACATATATCAGTACAATAATCTCTCGCTTCCATTTCTCCGTCAGTTTCATTTCTTGTGGCAAAGTCACATTTTTTTTTTAGAGCGGAAAATTTAGTTTTCTTATGGAAAAACTTTTTAGAAGCAAAGTTTATACTTGTCATAATGTTTTGGTTTATAAATAACGAGTCTGGTCACTTGAAGCATCGCTTCTCCCTAGAAAAAAATAGGAGGATAAAGTTATCCAAATATTTATCTAAGTAAATTAAGTTAGTATATGTCAAGTGTAATAATAATAATAATAATAATATCTTTATTTAGTACAAGTACATGTACAAGGTATACAGTCCTAGCTGACAACAATGACATACTACTATATAGAAACTCCCTTGTTATGCTCCGCATTTCGGAACATTTCGGGCAAATTAGGTCAGTGTCCCAGGATGCGACCCACACCAGTCGACTAACACC
>NC_091314.1:24573596-24598596 GCF_038502225.1 Cherax quadricarinatus
ATATTAAACAACCACGGTGATATCACACATCCTTGTCTAAGGCCTACTTTTACTGGGAAAAAATTTCCCTCTTTCCTACATACTCTAACTTGAGCCTCACTATCCTCGTAAAAACTCTTCACTGCTTTCAGTAACCTGCCTCCTACACCATACACCTGCAACATCTGCCACATTGCCCCCCTATCCACCCTGTCGTACGCAGTATAATGTGATCCTTTATTGACAACGTTTCGCCCACACAGTGGGCTTTATCAAGTCACAAACAGATCTACCTGGGTGGAGGGTACGCGAGTATTTTTAGGATGAAGTCACGTTGAGAATGCTGGGTCAGGATGAGAATGCTGGGTTAGGTTGAGAATGCTGGGTCAGGTGGAGAATGCTGGGTCAGGTTGAGAATGCTGGGTCAGGTGGAGAATGCTGAGTCAGGTTGAGAATGCTGGGTCAGGTTGAGAATGCTGGGTTAGGTTGAGAATGCTGGGTCAGGTTGAGAATGCTGGGTCAGGTTGAGAATGCTGGGTCAGGTTGAGAATGCTGGGTCAGGTTGAGAATGCTGGGTCAGGTTGAGAATGCTGGGTCAGGTTGAGAATGCTGGGTCAGGTGGAGAATGCTGGGTCAGGTTGAGAATGCTGGGTTAGGTTGAGAATGCTGGGTTAGGTTGAGAATGATGGGTCAGGTTGAGAATGCTGGGTCAGGTGAAGAATGCTGGGTCAGGTGGAGAATGCTGGGTCAGGTGGAGAATGCTGGGTCAGGTGGAGAATGCTGGGTCAGGTGGAGAATGCTGGGTCAGGTGGAGAATGCTGGGTCAGGTGGAGAATGCTGGGTCAGGTTGAGAATCCTGGGTCAGGTGGAGAATGCTGGGTCAGGTTGAGAATGCTGGGTCAGGTTGAGAATGCTGGATCAGGTGGAGAATGCTGGGTCAGGTTGAGAATGCTGGGTCAGGTTGAGAATGCTGGGTCAGGTGGAGAATGCTGGGTCAGGTTGAGAATGCTGGGTTAGGTTGAGAATGCTGGGTCAGGTTGAGAATGCTGGGTCAGGTTGAGAATGCTGGGTCAGGTTGAGAATGCTGGGTCAGGTGGAGAATGCTCGGTCAGGTTGAGAATGCTGGGTCAGGTTGAGAATGCTGGGTCAGGTTGAGAATGCTGGGTCAGGTTGAGAATGCTGGGTTAGGTTGAGAATGCTGGGTCAGGTTGAGAATGCTGGGTCAGGTTGAGAATGCTGGGTCAGGTTGAGAATGCTGGGTCAGGTGGAGAATGCTGGGTCAGGTGGAGAATGCTGGGTCAGGTTGAGAATGCAGGGTCAGGTGGAGAATGCTGGGTCAGGTGGAGAATGCTGGGTCAGGTTGAGAATGCTGGGTCAGGTGGAGAATGCTGGGTCAGGTTGAGAATGCTGGTTCAGGTTGAGAATGCTGGGTTAGGTTGAGAATGCTGGGTCAGGTTGAGAATGCTGGGTCAGGTGGAGAATGCTGGGTCAGGTTGAGAATGCTGGGTCAGGTGGAGAATGCTGGGTCAGGTGGAGAATGCTGGGTCAGGTTGAGAATGCTAGGTCAGGTGGAGAATGCTGGGTCAGGTTGAGAATGCTGGGTCAGGTTGAGAATGCAGGGTCAGGTGGAGAATGCTGGATCAGGTGGAGAATGCTGGGTCAGGTTGAGAATCCTGGGTCAGGTGGAGAATGCTGGGTCAGGTTGAGAATGCTGGGTCAGGTTGAGAATGCTGGGTTAGGTTGAGAATGCTGGGTCAGGTTGAGAATGCTGGGTCAGGTGGAGAATGCTGGGTCAGGTTGAGAATGCTGGGTCAGGTGGAGAATGCTGGGTCAGGTGGAGAATGCTGGGTCAGGTGGAGAATGCTGGGTCAGGTGGAGAATGCTGGGTCAGGTTGAGAATGCTGGGTCAGGTTGAGAATGCTGGGTTAGGTTGAGAATGCTGGGTCAGGTTGAGAATGCTGGGTCAGGTGGAGAATGCTGGGTCAGGTGGAGAATGCTGGGTCAGGTTGAGAATGCTGGGTCAGGTGGAGAATGCTGGGTCAGGTTGAGAATGCTGGGTTAGGTTGAGAATGCTGGGTCAGGTGGAGAATGCTGGGTCAGGTGGAGAATGCTGGGTCAGGTTGAGAATGCAGGGTCAGGTGGAGAATGCTGGGTCAGGTGGAGAATGCTGGGTCAGGTTGAGAATGCTGGGTCAGGTGGAGAATGCTGGGTCAGGTTGAGAATGCTGGGTCAGGTTGAGAATGCTGGGTTAGGTTGAGAATGCTGGTTCAGGTTGAGAATGCTGGGTCAGGTGGAGAATGCTGGGTCAGGTGGAGAATGCTGGGTCAGGTTGAGAATGCAGGGTCAGGTGGAGAATGCTGGGTCAGGTGGAGAATGCTGGGTCAGGTTGAGAATCCTGGGTCAGGTGGAGAATGCTGGGTCAGGTTGAGAATGCTGGGTCAGGTTGAGAATGCTGGGTTAGGTTGAGAATGCTGGGTCAGGTTGAGAATGCTGGGTCAGGTGGAGAATGCTGGGTCAGGTGGAGAATGCTGGGTCAGGTTGAGAATCCTGGGTCAGGTGGAGAATGCTGGGTCAGGTTGAGAATGTTGGGTCAGGTTGATAATACTGGGTTAGGTTGAGAATGCTGGGTCAGGTTGAGAATGTTGGGTCGGGTGGAGAATGCTGGGTCAGGTGGAGAATGCTGGGTCAGGTGGAGAATGCTGGGTCAGGTGGAGAATGCTGGGTCAGGTTGAGAATGCTGGTTCAGGTGGAGAATGCTGGGTCAGGTTGAGAATGCTGGGTCAGGTTGAGAATGCTGGGTTAGGTTGAGTATGCTGGGTCAGGTTGAGAATGCTGGGTCAGGTTGAGAATGCTGGGTCAGGTTGAGAATGCTGGGTCAGGTGGAGAATGCTGGGTCAGGTGGAGAATGCTGGGTCAGGTTGAGAATGCTGGGTCAGGTGGAGAATGCTGGGTCAGGTTGAGAATGCTGGGTTAGGTTGAGAATGCTGGGTCAGGTGGAGAATGCTGGGTTAAGTTGAGAATGCTGGGTCAGATGGAGAATGCTGGGTCAGGTGGAGAATGCTGGGTCAGATGGAGAATGCTGGGTCAGGTTGAGAATGCTGGGTCAGGTGGATAATGCTGGGTCAGGTGGAGAATGCTGGGTCAGGTTGAGAATGCTGGATCAGGTGAAGAATGCTGGGTCAAGTTGAGAATGCTGGGTCAGGTTGAGAATGCTGGGTCGGATGGAGAATGCTGGGTCAGGTGGAGAATATTGGGTCAGGTGGAGAATGCTGGGTCAGGTTCAGAATGCTGGGTCAGGTTGAGAATACTGGGTCAGGTTGAGAATGCTGGGTCAGGTGGAGAATACTGGGTCAGGTGGAGAATACTGGGTCAGGTGGAGAATGCTGGGTCAGATTGAGAATGCTGGGTCAGGTGGAGAATGCTGGGTCAGGTGGAGCATGCTGGGTCAGGTGGAGCATCCTGAGTCAGGTGGAGCATGCTGGGTCAGGTGGAGAATGCTGGGTCAGGTGGAGCATGCTGGGTCAGGTGGAGCATGCTGGGTCAGGTGCTGCATGCTGGGTCAGGTGGAGCATGCTGGGTCAGGTGGAGAATGCTGGGTCAGGTGGAGAATGCTGGGTCAGGTGGAGCATGCTGGGTCAGGTGGAGCATCCTGAGTCAGGTGGAGCATGCTGGGTCAGGTGGAGAATGCTGGGTCAGGTGGAGCATGCTGGGTCAGGTGGAGCATGCTGGGTCAGGTGCTGCATGCTGGGTCAGGTGGAGCATGCTGGGTCAGGTGGAGAATGCTGCATATAACAATCTACCGAGTAAGCTTATAGAGTCTAATACCTTGGGTAGCTTTGAAGAGGGTCTGGGTAAGTATATGAGCAGACATTCTGTAGTGTTCCTCCATTCTTATGTTCTTATGTGGGATAGCGATGAAGAAGTTTCTTGGCGAGGGTTTTAGCTATGTTATAGAAGCCATTGTTCTGGTTGAAGTTGTTGGATATACAGATAAGTGATGATTCCAGGATTCTTCAGTATTGAGTGTTGTCTTCTCTGGCGATAAGTCGTGCGTTTCTGTAGTTGATTAAATGGTTGTGTGAATTTCTATTACCATACTTGGTAGATTGTCACATGCAGCATTCTCAACCTGACTTCATCCTATAAATGCACACGTACCTTCCACCCAGGTAGATCTGTTTGTGACTTGGTTGGTAGGTAAGACACATAGGCAACCTGTCGGTATTGTATACCATTTTGATATTCACTGTTTGTGACTTGATAAAGCCCACTGTGTGGGCGAAACGTTGTCAATAAAGGGTCACATTGTGCTGCTTGTGTGTTTATATTTCCATTGTGTCGGTATTTTATACCATTTATTTGCATAATTTAGCTAAAAATTAAGATGTGAAATATTTAAAAACATTATTTTATTGCATATTTCGAAGATTCAGTGCGATTTCAAGAATTTTCTGACAAACCTCATTTTTTTTAGCTAAAATATACGTATATATGCTACTTGAAAAAAAAATACTCACCAGATTGTACTCACGAAGTTGAATTTGTGGAGAGGGGGGGAATGGGGGGGAGGCTGTAAAATAAGGGACACCCAGCCAGTAAAGGGAAGCCTGTTGGGTAGGGAGTAATGGATAATAGAAAGAGGGGAAGTGAAAAAGGAGTCAGATACTATATATGAGGTGTGTAGCGAAGGGGGTTAAGGGCTAACGGAAGAGGAGAAAGTGATCAGCCAGGCAAGGAAAGTGTGTAGGGTAGAGGTTAAGGGAAGGAGTGAAGTGTTAAACCAGCCAGCAGGGGTAGGGGGTAAGGGAAGGAGTGAAGGGATTAGCCAGTCATCCCACTATAATTGAGAACCTCTCACCAGGCCGCCCGCCAGGCTGCCAAGTAGCGGGCGGCCTGGTGGGATCATGATCTAATTTAGGGACCTCAGGGGTCAGCGAGTGGGAAGAACAGAACAGACGGGAAGAACAGAACAAACGGAACAACAGAACGGACGGGAAGAACAAAACAAACGGAAGAACAGAACAGACGGCAGAAGCAGAGCAGACAAGAGGGAAAGGATGAGATGGAAAGGGTCGGGCAGACGAGAAATGTAGAGAGGAGGGACAGGGTAAACTGAAAGGGAAGGGACAGGGTAAGCAGTGAGGGTAAACAGGGAGGGGAAGGGTAAGCAGGGAGGGGAGGGGCAGGGTTAGCAGGGAGGGGAAGGGCAGGGTAAAGAGGGAGGGGAGGCGCAGGGTAAGCAGGGAGGGGAGTGGTAGAGTAAACAGAGAGGGGAGGCGCAGGGTAAGCTGGGAGGGGAAGGGCAGGGTAAGCGGGGAGGGGAGGGGCAGGGTAAACAGGGAGGGGAGGCGCAGGGTAAGTAGAGAGAGGAGAGGCAGAGTAAACAAGGAGGGGAGGCGCACGGTAAGCAGGGAAGGGAGGGGCAGGATAAGCAGGGAGGGTAGGGGAAGGGTAAGCAGGGAGGGGAGGAGCAGGGTAAACAGGGAGGGGAGGCGCAGGGTAAGCAGGGATGGGAGGGGCAGGGTAAGCGGAGAGGGGAGGGGCAGGGTAAACAGGGAGGGGAGGCGCAGGGTAAATAGGGAGGAGAGGCGCAGGGTAAACAGGGAGGGGAGGCGCAGGGTAAGCAGGGAGGGGAGGGGCAGTGTAAACAGGGAGGGGAGGCGCAGGGTAAGCAGGGAGGGGAGGGGCAGGATAAGCAGGGAGGGGAGGGGAAGGGTAAGCAGGGAGGGGAGGGACAGGGTTAGCAGGGAGGTGAGGGGCAGGGTAAACAGGGAGGGGAAGGGAAAGCAGGGAGGGGAGGGGCAGGGTTAGCAGGGAGGTGAGGGGCAGGATAAACAGGGAGGGGAGGCGCAGGGTAAGCAGGTAGGTGAGGGGCAGGATAAGCAGGGAGGGGAGGGGAGGGGAAGAGTAAGCATGGAGGGGAGGGACAGAATTAGCAGGGAGGGGAGGGGCAGGATAAGCAGGGAGGGGAAGGGAAGGCAGGGAGGGGAGGGTCAGGGTTAGAAGGGAGGTGAGGGGCAGGATAAACAGGGAGGGGTAGGGTAAGCAGGGAGGGGAGGGGCAGGGTTAGCAGGGAGGTGAGGGGCAGGATAAACAGGGAGGGGAGGCGCAGGGTAAGCAGGGCGGTGAGGGGCAGGATAAGCAGGAAGGGGAGGGGAAGAGTAAGCATGGAGGGGAGGGACAGGGTTAGCAGGGAGGGGAGAGGTAGGATAAGCAGGGAGGGGAGGGGAAGGGTAAGCATGGAGGGGGAGGGGCAGGGTTAGAAGGGAGGGGAGGGGCAGGGTAAACAGGGAGGGGAGGCGCAGCGTAAGCAGGGAGAGGAGGGGAAGGGTAAGCAGGGAGGGGAGGGGAAGGGTAAGAAGGGAGGGGAGGGGAGGGGCAGGGTTAGCAGGGAGGGGAGGGGCAGGATAAGCAGGGAGGGGAGGGGAAGGGTAAGCATGGAGGGGGAGGGGCAGGGTTAGCAGGGAGGGGAGGGGCAGGGTAAGCAGGGAGAGGAGGGGAAGGGTAAGCAGGGAGAGGAGTGGCAAGGTAAACAGGTAGGGGAGGCGCAGGGTAAGTAGGGAGAGGAGTGGCAAGGTAAACAGGGAGGGAGGCGCAGGGTAAGTAGGGAGAGGAGTGGCAAGGTAAACAGGGAGGGGAGGCGCAGGATAAGTAGGGAGAGGAGTGGCAAGGTAAACAGGGAGGGGAGGCGCAGGATAAGTAGGGAGAGGAGTGGCAAGGTAAACAGGTAGGGGAGGCGCAGGGTAAGTAGGGAGAGGAGTGGCAAGGTAAACAGGTAGGGGAGGCGCAGGGTAAGTAGGGAGAGGAGTGGCAAGGTAAACAGGGAGGGGAGGCGCAGGATAAGCAGGGAGGGGAGGGGCAGGGTAAACTGAGAGGGGAGGGGCAGGGTAAACTGAGAGGGGAGGTTTAATGAGGAGACTTCTTGTGCCCACTGATTATTGAAAAAAAAAGAAATGTAAGTAGAGAGACTCCGAGGGGGAAGATGTGTGACGGAGAGAACCCGAGGAGGATGTGAGGCAGACAGTACACCGAGGGGGAAGATGTGTGACGGAGAGAACCCGAGGAGGATGTGAGGCAGACAGTACACCGAGGGGGAAGATGTGTGACGGAGAGAACCCGAGGAGGATGTGAGGCAGACAGTACACCGAGGGGGAAGAAAAAATTCATTAGTGTGTGTGTGTGTGTGTGTGTGTGTGTGTGTGTGTGTGTGTGTGTGTATGTGTGTGTGTGTGTGTGTGTGTGTGTGTGTGTGTGTGTATGTGTGTGTCTGTGTGTGTGTGTGTGTGTGTGTGTTTGTGTGTGTGTGTGTGTGTGTGTGTGTGTGTTTCTGTGTATGTTTCTGTGTGTGTGTGTGTGTGTGTGTGTGTGTGTGTGTGTGTGTGTGTGTGTGTGTGTGTGTGTGTGTGTGTACTCACCTATTTGTGGTTGCAGGGGTCGAGTCTTAGCTCCTGGCCCCGCCTCTTCACCGGTTGCTACTGGGCCCTCTCTCTTCCCGCTCCATGAGCTTTATCAAACCTCGTCTTAAAACTGTGTATGGTTCCTGCCTCCACTACGTCATTTTCTAGGCTATTCCATTGCCTTACAACTCTATGACTGAAGAAATACTTCCTAATATCTCTCTGACTCATTTGTGTCTTCAACTTCCAATTGTGGCCTCTTGTTTCTGTGTCCCCTCCCTGGAACATCCTGTCTTTGTCCACCTTGTCTATTCCACGCAGTATTTTATATGTCGTTATCATGTCTCCCCTGACCCTCCTGTCCTCCAGTGTCGTCAGGCCGATTTCCCTTAATCTTTCTTCATAGGACATTCCCCTTAGCTCTGGAACTAACCTTGTCGCAAACCTTTGTACTTTCTCTAGTTTCTTAACGTGCTTTATCAAGTGCGGGTTCCAAACAGGTGCTGCATACTCCAGTATGGGCCTGACATACACGGTGTACAGTGTCTTGAACGATTCCTTACTAAGGTATCGGAATGCTGTTCTCAGGTTTGCCAGGCGCCCATATGCTGCAGCAGTTATCTGGTTGATGTGTGCTTCCGGAGACATGCTCGGTGTTATACTCACCCCAAGATCTTTCTCCTTGAGTGAGGTTTGCAATCTTTGGCCACCTAGCCTATACTCGGTCTGTATTCTTCTGTGCCCTTCCCCTATCTTCATGACTTTGCATTTGGCAGGATTAAATTCGAGAAGCCATTTGCTGGACCAGGTGTCCAGTCTGTCCAGGTCTCTTTGAAGTCCTGCCTGGTCCTTATCAGATTTAATTCTCCTCATTAACTTCACATCATCTGCAAACAGGGACACTTCTGAGTCTAACCCTTCCATCATGTCGTTCACATATACCAAAAATAGCACTGGTCCTAGGACCGACCCCTGTGGGACCCCGCTCGTCACAGGTGCCCACTGTGATACATCATTACGTACCATGACTCGTTGTTGTCTCCCTGTCAGGTATTCTCTGATCCATTGCAGTGCCCTTCCTGTTATATGCGCCTGATGCTCTAGCTTCTGCACTAATCTCTTGTGAGGAACTGTGTCAAAGGCCTTCTTGCAGTCCAAGAAGATGCAATCAACCCACCCCTCTCTCTCGTGTCTTACTTCTGTTATTTTATCATAAAACTCCAGAAGGTTTGTGACACAGGATTTGCCTTCCATGAATCCGTGCTGGTTGGCATTTATACTCTTGTTCCGTTCCAGGTGCTCCACCACTCTCCTCCTGATAATCTTCTCCATAATTTTGCATACTATACACGTCAATGACACAGGTCTATAGTTTAGTGCCTCTTTTCTGTCTCCTTTTTTTTTTTTTTTTTTTTTTTTTTTTTTTTTTTTGTGTGTGTGTGTGTGTGTGTGTGTGTGTGTGTGTGTGTGTGTGTGTAAGTCACTGAGTGCACATATTCGACTTTAAGATTAAGTATGATAGGCTCACGAGACTAAGGTCAGACTAAACCTGGAAAGTCCGAGTTGAAAGGCAGTACCCCAGGAGCTGAGACTCGACCCTATGAAATCTCAAAGGAGCTAGAACTAAGAATTGAGCACGCACACACAAACAAACAATATTTCCTTGACATACCATTACAGGAAAGCTGTGTGTTATTAAATAGCTGTAATGACTGTGGTTATGAGGTGGTATATACTGCGCCTTAAGGAAGCCTCTTAATACCCGGGTAAAATCCAGGTAGCGAGCCAGCTAGAGTCAGGTTCCTTATGTAGATTTTTATTTTGTTATTTACAGAAAGAATGAGGTAAACAGGTGGTAGAGGAGGTGGTGGTGGTGCTGGTGGTGGTGCTGGTGGTGGTATACAATTTTTTTGTAACAAATGTGTTGGGTATTTATTAGAGTTGTGTTTGTGAGTATTACTGAAGTAGTGAATCAGAGTCAAGTTGACCTACAACTCACTACATTGGTGCAAACTTATACTTTTATCCCTCTCTCTCGTTTCATTTCTCTCCTTTTTCTCTCTCCTTTGTAATACATTTTCTGTCTACTTCTCCCCCCCCCTCACTCTCTCTCTTTCTCTCTCTTCAAATATGAAACAGACACATGTCACAGAAGATGATGCACAAATAATGAGCGAAATTACTTTATATATATATATATATATATATATATATATATATATATATATATATATATATATATATATATATATATATATATATATATATATATATATCTGGAAGCTTGGACAACAAATAGACCTAATATAAAATGTCAATATATTAACTTTTTCTGACCTCAGACACAAAATATTTATATAAGACATAAAATTAACTTGACAGCGGAAAATATGAATAAAATTTGAAAGGAGAATATGAAAGACAAACTTGTGGAAAGTTTCGACGTAGTTGAGAAACATCACAAAGGAATTAACCTTTCAAGTTTTCGCCTTCTAGACTTAGGGAAGGTGTCAGGTAAAACAGTTTGAGATTAACAACTTTAGCGTAAGTGCTCACCTGTGTGTAGTTACCTGTATGTGGTTGCAAGGGTCGAGTCTCGGCTCCTCTACTGTGTAGAGTGGATTCTACAAAAATATGTAGAGTAAAACCTTTATTAAGAGAACATTTCATTGAGACTTTTAATAAATCTGTCGTTGAGCGAAACGTTTAAATTAAGTATTGTGTGTAAGTGACATTGGGCCTCCCAGTGACACTGCCTGGAAACATTGGACCTCCCAACGACACTGCCTGGAAACATTGGGCCTCCCTGCGACACTGCCTGGAAACATTGGACCTCCCAGCGACACTGCCTGGAAACATTGGACCTCCCAACGACACTGCCTGGAAACATTGGACCTCCCAACGACACTGCCTGGAAACATTGGACCTCCCAACGACGCTGCCTGGAAACATTGGACCTCCCAACGACACTGCCTGGAAACATTGGACCTCCCAACGACACTGCCTGGAAACATTGGACCTCCCAACGACACTGCCTGGAAACATTGGACCTCCCAACGACACTGCCTGGAAACATTGGACCTCCCAACGACGCTGCCTGGAAACATTGGACCTCCCAACGACGCTGCCTGGAAACATTGGACCTCCCAACGACACTGCCTGGAAACATTGGACCTCCCAACGACACTGCCTGGAAACATTGGATCTCCCAACGACACTGCCTGGAAACATTGGACCTCCCAACGACACTGCCTGGAAACATTGGACCTCCCAACGACACTGCCTGGAAACATTGGACCTCCCAACGACACTGCCTGGAAACATTGGACCTCCCAACGACACTGCCTGGAAACATTGGACCTCCCAACGACACTGCCTGGAAACATTGGATATCCCAACGACACTGCCTGGAAACATTGGACCTCCCAACGACACTGCCTGGAAACATTGGATATCCCAACGACACTGCCTGGAAACATTGGACCTCCCAACGACACTGCCTGGAAACATTGGATATCCCAACGACACTGCCTGGAAACATCCTGGAATAACAGTGGTTGAAGTGGGTTTTTAATATTATTTCTCACGTATTCAAAGTCTTTTCGTTTTTCCTGAAGGCAAATGGGCGAACTTTTAACAAACCTTATCTCTCGGTCCACTATATGCAGGTTCGAATCCTGCTGTGGACTGAGCGATAATGTTTGACCGACACACACACACACACACACATATGTATGCATGTTTGTCGTGCCGAATAGGTAAAACTTGCGATTTTGGCTTAAATAGCAACGCTCTTCTTGCCGAATAAGGCAAGTAAAAATTTTTTTATACAATAATTTCGCAAAAATCATTACGAACCTAACAAAAAAATATTTCATTGTGTTTGTTTATTATTAAATTATTGTAAACTTATCTAAAATATATTTATTTGGATTATCCTAAATTAAATTGAGCTTGTTACAATAAGGTTAGGTAAGTTTTCTAAGGTTCTTTTGGTACAAAATTATTAATTTTTACATTAACATAAATAAAAGATTATATCTTTAAACGTATAAGAGAAAATTTTAGAAAGGACTTAATTTTAAATGAGCTCTTGCTAATTGACCAATTTTACCATTTCGGCACGACGTATATATATATATATATATATATATATATATATATATATATATATATATATATATATATATATATATATATATATATATATATATATATATATATATTGTGTCCATTGAGAGTGTGAATCAGAGGCGGGGAGAGAGACTTCCACTTTTCTTCCCTCACAACATCTGTTGCAGTAGTTGCAAATTTCCGGTGTATTACAGTTATTGCATTGATCTCACATGTAATAGCTGAGTAAGGCAAAAAGTTACCATGTACGCTATTAGTCTTCACCCTCTGTATCAACAGCCGGGGTCCCACACTTATTGGAAACTTACCAGAAGATGTCAGTAACAGCTGTTGAAAAAAGTGTAGAAGTCTTCAAGAGGAAACTAGAAAATTACCTCCGCCAAGTGCCGGATCAACCAAACTGTGATGGATATGTATTCCAGCGGGCCAACAGTAACAGCAATTAGGTCGAGCAGGCAAGCAACAGACAAGCCTGGGCCAGGGCTGGGCCGCGGCAGTAGCAAAACTCTCGATATCCATGAAAGGTATATCCAGAGTATATCCCATCATCCTCACTTTACGTATCCCTATTTGGGCTATTCCCGTGTACTATCTCTCTCTCTCTCTCTCTCTCTCTCTCTCTCTCTCTCTCTCTCTCTCTCTCTCTCTCTCTCTCTCTCTCTCTCTCTCTCTCTCTCTCTCTTGCTTTCATCTCTACAAATCCAGGTTAGATCCCCCTGTATATCCTCTCTCCCACCAACGTCCACCCTAGTTCCGTCCCCTCACTTCTGCAAATCTTTTTAATGTACCATTGCCCTATGGGTAACTTTCTCTCTCTCTCTCTCTCTCTCTCTCTCTCTCTCTCTCTCTCTCTCTCTCTCTCTCTCTCTCTCTCTCTCTCTCTCTCTCTCTCTCTCTCTCTCTCTCTCTCTCTTTCTCTCTCTCTCTCTCTCTTTCTCTCTCTCTCTCTCTCTCTCTCTCTCTCTCTCTCTTCTCTCTCTCTCTCTCTCTCTCTCTCTCTCTCTCTCTCTCTCTCTCTCTCTCTCTCTCTCTCTCTCTCTCTCTCTCTCTCTCTCTTTCCTCACAACCATTGCAGAATTAAATTTTACTCCCGAGGATATCCACTTGATCGGTGGAAACTAACTCTCTTACATTTCTCGCACCATTCCTTCTCCCTCTTCCTTCTCTTCCATTCCCTTCCTTTCCCTTCTTTCTCACTTTCTTCCCCTATTACCTTTCTTAATATATAATTCTAATTATAAAATCGCCGACAGTCGCCTTTATCTCAGCAATATAAAGTTGTAGGAATTGTTGTACCTCTTAGTTGGTGAGAAACATGGAATAAATGGGAGAGAGAGAGAGAGAGAGAGAGAGAGAGAGAGAGAGAGAGAGAGAGAGAGAGAGAGAGAGAAACTTCGACAAATCTCTGACATCTAGAGAACAGCATTAGTCAAAATCGTAGCTCAGTCAAGAGTAAATAAAACGTAAATTGAAACATTTGGCTAAGAGGAAGGATAGACAAATATATAGATACAGAAAAGAAGAGAGGAAGATAAAGAGGAAGATACAAAGGCAGGAGTGAAAAAATTTGTGAAAAAAATGCTTACAGGCGAGATAAAGATAAGAATAACACAGAAGAAAGAAAGAAAGAGAGAGGAAGCTAGGCAGGCATAAAACAGACGTTCACCCGCACTTTATGGCAAATTTAACTTTAGTTTGTATCTAGTTGATGGTCGGCGTGTGACACTCTGGCTTGCCACCACGCCCACCCACTCACCCGCCCACACACTCACCCACCCACCCGGACCTCCAGCACTCCCGTCTTCACGCCCGCCTACGAACCCACCCATCTGCTTATGTGCTCGCCCACTCGTTCGAACGCCCTCCTGCACCTACACTTTAACACCCACCCACAGCCTCGCACTTCCACTCACCCGCCCGCTCGCCCGCATGTCCACATGTGCTGGGGTGGTGTTGATAGTGGGATTATGACGGAAAGTCATTCCTGTTCACCCGCCTGCGTCTCCTTAAGTCGTTGTGTCTTTTGTCAAGGAATTCGAGATACCGTCTAATAGCGTATCTCTACGCTTTTTCAGGTGATGGTTCCATGATGTTGGTGCTACATACTCCAAGACAGACCTGATATATGTTGCATAAAGAGCCATGAATGATTCTTTGTTGAGATTTCTGAAGGATACTCTTCGATTTTCCAATCGAGCATTGGCTACAGAGGTTATCCGGATGGTGTCAGTATAGCGTTATGTTCACCCCTTCCTGCAGCCTCTGTTCACCAAATCTGAACTCACTTTCCTGTCTTCTTGATTCTTCCCTAAAATTTTCATGACCTTGCTTTTACTGGGATTGAATTAGTCACTTCTCTGACTAGTTTTCATGTCTGTCTAGATATATTTGTAGCCGTTTATTTTCCTCGTCTATTTTCTTTCTTTAGCTTTTCCATAATATGTTAACAGAGATACTTATAAGTCTATCTTTTCTGGTATGTCATTCACATATTGCAGAAACAGTGCTGGGCCTAGAGTAGATGATCGTGGAATACCATGTTTTACTCTACGCTTTCCAATGTTGACATCTTTTCTCGCACAATGACTTTTCTCCTTTTCACTGATGCTCTTTCAGCGAGGAGATTACGTTCTGTGTTATATACACCGGCTTCTTCTGTCAGTTTGTCCAAGTACTTTAGCAAGTTTGTTAAGCAATATTTGCCTTCTTTAAATCTGTGCTGTTTATTGCTTAAGTCCGTCTCTTGAAGTGCTCTCTCACTCTCTGATAGCTTCTCCATTACCTTACGTAGTATGCATGTTAGTAATTCTAGTCTGAGTTCAGTGCTTTCTGTTTGCCACTTTTTTCAAATACTGGGACTACATTTGTTGTTTTCAGATGTGTGGCATTTGTTCCGTATTCATTGACTCGTAGGTCTTAGCGAGTGGTTCAGACCACGGTACGGGTTGGGATCGAACTCATGGCAAGTGAGTTGTAGTGGTTCAGGTAGTGTCTCTACTCCCTCTCGCAGAGTCTGTGATGCTTTCTGAGGTACCATTACACTTGATGTATCTAACTCACTCAGAAATTTTTGTTTCAGTTTTTCCCTGTTGTGTGTATTGAGTCCAGTACCCTGATGGTTTACCCTTTCTCTTTGGCTCTCTGGTGTGCCCTTGTTTCTATCGAAGATAATTTCAATCGTTGGTCGATTTCTCATAGACAACCCTGTGATTTCTCTTGACCTCGCCCTTCCTTCTTCCTTATTACTTGGTATTTGTTACGATATGGAGTGTTTAACATTAGGCTACTGATCCTTGATGGGGGATCAGTTGCTAGGTTGGCTACTGTCTAGGGCAGAACTCCATAGCAACAAGGTTTTAGTGCTGCAAATATAGCCTTTAAAAGGACTTTCCTTGTTAACCTTCTTTCTGTAGGATAGCCAAAACTCAAGTAAACTCCGTGTCTTTAATAACAATAAAACTTACGTAGGATCTTCATATACCTATGAATTATTTCGTAATTAAAATAGAGCAATAAAACTGCTTTTTCCTTTACACATAAAGGACACTCTTATATATATATACACAGGTATTGTTACGACACAAGAGTTTACTGGGAAAACATAATTCCCAGTAGTAGAGTTAGGCAATCAGTCTGTTGTTAAGACAGGATTTTAGGTAATATGATCAGTGAACTCTTAGAAATCAGAGATCAGACTAGAATTGAGAGTGCTAGTTAGAGTGAACGTTGTGAAGCTACTCAGAGTGAACGTTGTGAAGCTACTCAGAGTGAACGTTGTGAAGCTACTCAGAGTGAACGTTGTGAAGCTACTCAGAGTGAACGTGGTGAAGCTACTCAGAGTGAACGTTGTGAAGCTACTCAGAGTGAACGTGGTGAAGCTACTCAGAGTGAACGTGGTGAAGCTACTCAGAGTGAACGTGGTGAAGCTACTCAGAGTGAACGTGGTGAAGCTACTCAGAGTGAACGTGGTGAAGCTACTCAGAGTGAACGTGGTGAAGCTACTCAGAGTGAACGTGGTGAAGCTACTCAGAGTGAACGTGGTGAAGCTACTCAGAGTGAACGTGGTGAAGCTACTCAGAGTGAACGTGGTGAAGCTACTCAGAGTGAACGTTGTGAAGCTACTCAGAGTGAACGTTGTGAAGCTACTCAGAGTGAACGTGGTGAAGCTACTCAGAGTGAACGTGGTGAAGCTATTCAGAGTGAACGTGGTGAAGCTACTCAGAGTGAACGTGGTGAAGCTACTCAGAGTGAACGTGGTGAAGCTACTCAGAGTGAACGTGGTGAAGCTACTCAGAGTGAACGTGGTGAAGCTACTCAGAGTGAACGTGGTGAAGCTACTCAGAGTGAACGTGGTGAAGCTACTCAGAGTGAACGTGGTGAAGCTACTCAGAGTGAACGTGGTGAAGCTACTCAGAGTGAACGTGGTGAAGCTACTCAGAGTGAACGTGGTGAAGCTACTCAGAGTGAACGTGGTGAAGCTACTCAGAGTGAACGTGGTGAAGCTACTCAGAGTGAACGTGGTGAAGCTACTCAGAGTGAACGTGGTGAAGCCACTCAGAGTGAACGTGGTGAAGCTAATCAGAGTGAACGTGGTGAAGCTAATCAGAGTGAACGTGGTGAAGCTAATCAGAGTGAACGTGGTGAAGCTAATCAGAGTGAACGTGGTGAAGCTACTCAGAGTGAACATGGTGAAGCCACTCAGAGTGAACGTGGTGAAGCTACTCAGAGTGAACGTGGTGAAGCTACTCAGAGTGAACATGGTGAAGCTAATCAGAGTGAACGTGGTGAAGCTACTCAGAGTGAACGTGGTGAAGCTACTCAGAGTGAACGTGGTGAAGCTACTCAGAGTGAACGTGGTGAAGCTACTCAGAGTGAACGTGGTGAAGCTACTCAGAGTGAACGTGGTGAAGCTACTCAGAGTGAACGTGGTGAAGCTACTCAGAGTGAACGTGGTGAAGCTAATCAGAATGAACGTGGTGAAGCTAATCAGAGTGAACATGGTGAAGCTACTCAGAGTGAACGTGGTGAAGCTACTCAGAGTGAACGTTGTGAAGCTACTCAGAGTGAACGTGGTGAAGCTACTCAGAGTGAACGTGGTGAAGCTACTCAGAGTGAACGTGGTGAAGCCACTCAGAGTGAACGTGGTGAAGCTAATCAGAGTGAACGTGGTGAAGCTAATCAGAGTGAACGTGGTGAAGCTACTCAGAGTGAACGTGGTGAAGCTAATCAGAGTGAACGTGGTGAAGCTACTCAGAGTGAACATGGTGAAGCTACTCAGAGTGAACGTGGTGAAGCTACTCAGAGTGAACGTGGTGAAGCTAATCAGAGTGAACGTGGTGAAGCCACTCAGAGTGAACGTGGTGAAGCTAATCAGAGTGAACGTGGTGAAGCTAATCAGAGTGAACGTGGTGAAGCTACTCAGAGTGAACGTGGTGAAGCTACTCAGAGTGAACATGGTGAAGCTACTCAGAGTGAACGTGGTGAAGCTAATCAGAGTGAACATGGTGAAGCCACTCAGAGCAAGTGCGGTGAACCTACTCTGAGCAAGGGTTGTGAGCCTACTGACGGTACCACTGAGTGGTAAACTGACGTCAGGTTGGTCACGTGACTGAGGGAGACGTCAGTACCTGAACTAGTAACTAGCGCTGCAACTAGTAGTTTCCCACTACATGAAAACACTTAATATAGACTAACAAAACATATTAGCATTAATATTAGCCTTAACATATATATTATAATAAAAAGGAGCACATCCTATTATAAAATATAACGGGTATGGCCATACTCGTAACAGTATTGTATTGTCGTCTATGTGGCTGTCGCTTGTGTGTGTGTACTCACCTAATTGTAGTTGCAGGGGTCGAGACTCAGCTCCTGTGTGTGTGTGTGTGTGTGTGTGTGTGTGTGTGTGTGTGTGTGTGTGTGTGTGTACTCACCTAATTGCTCACCTAATTGTGGTTGCAGGGGTCGAGACTCAGCTCCTGGCCCCGCCTCTTCACTGATCGCTACTGGATCCTCTCTCTCTCTGCTTCCTGAGCTTTGTGTGTGTGTGTGTGTGTGTGTGTGTGTGTGTGTGTGTTTTATGTGGAGTTGTGTGGTTCGTTTTTATCGTAGTGTTTGTTTATATTTGTTATTAGCAAATATTTTCCCCTTCTCGTCAAGCTCAAGCCTCGGTTACCATCATACTTTTATAATTATCGATGTCATCATTATTGCCTAAGTCTAAATAAGTTTTATTATCATCATAATAAATGTACTTATAATCAGCCACGTCAGTACATTAACACTAAGTCAGTACCAAGTCTGTATCATTTTTATTATCCACATCTCTCAGTATTCTAGTTAGTACGATTATCCAAGTCAGTACCATCATTTTCATCACCCAAGTATCATTATCTGTCATTACTATTATTACCCCCGTTACTATGACCATCATCGTAATAAGTATCACCAAGTATCAACAATTTTACAATGGAAAAGTAGCGCCGGGTCGCCATCTGGAGAAGACCCGACCCGGAAGTACCGGCAAATCACTAATGAATGAATGGAAAAGTAATTGAAATATGGATGGAGGATTCCGTAGAGTTTATATTCACTCTAGCTTCCATATTTTCCAGCATGACAAATGCCACTTAATTTCGTCTTGTATATGGAATAAATTCCCCTTTCAGAAAGAGAATTTTATATTTCGAGTTCTGCGTTTAGAACCGGGCACTTGGAAAATTAAAATCGACGGGCCCCTTCAGATCTTCCCTTTGATTTTGTTTGCAATAGGAGTGGGACGTGATTGAGAGGTTGTGCAAATGAAAAGCAATTATGTGGTCTACGTTAATGAAGTCAAATTTTTTTTTAAATTTCCTACCTGTTTGATCATTACCGTATATTTAATGACAGTGATAATTATTACGTTTCTCAGGTAGGGACGGGATAACTTACGGTGTGGAAGTGTGTGTAGAATAGCAGGTATTGAGCAGGAGAATCGTAGAAAGACAATTGGTACAAACCAAATCTTCATTATAGACGATGTTTCTCTGGAAGTAGAGCCAAATTGGGTCATAATGAAGGTTTGCTTTGCATCAACTGGATCTGTCATGGTCTTTGAGGCGGGAACGTTACACTACTCACTTAAAATAACCTTTAACCATAACTCACAGCAAATCCAGTCAGTGTGGCAGGACCTATGTTACCTCAAGGCACGTTGTGTAAACATGATATCAACTCTTGATCTAAGGCAACACTGACGGGATTTTTTAACAATATTTTGACTCAGCACGAATTCTGGTTGGAATTTCTTTAATGTCTGTGGCACAAGGATAATATTCTCGCTCTTCGTGAAAGTTGAGACGGATGGAATTAAGACAGAAGCTGAAAATAAATGGGGAAAAGTTTTTAAAGGTTTAAACTTGACGTGGAAAAAGTTCTTGAACAGTTTATTTGATATACGCATGAAAAATAAAGAACGGTATGTGAAAGTTGACTCTTCGACGTGTACTCTTCCAGGTGTACTCCTCCAGGTGTACTCTTCCAGGTGTACTCTTCCAGGTGTACTCTTCCAGGTGTACTCTTCCAGGTGTACTCTTCCAGGTGTACTCTTCCAGGTGTACTCTTCCAGGTGTACTCTTCCAGGTGTACTCTTCCAGGTGTACTCTTCCAGGTGTACTCTTCCAGGTGTACTCTTCCAAGTGTACTCTCATATACTCACACATTCAGTAATAGCAGCTAAAGTGCTGGATAATCCCAGTTCAGAGTGTCAGGTTAATTCTTAATATAGTTCTAATAATTTATTTTGATAATTATAGTGACTTCATATTGTAAAACCCTGGCACCAGGTTCAGGCTGCTATGGCACTTTGACTCCATTATCCTATTGAAACACTTGACCTGGATTTAACCTGACGATTGCTGGTGTGTGACGAGTGTTTGTGCCCGTCATCAGTGTTGGAGTGAGTGCTGTGTCACACCACCCAGTTCACTTTCTCCTGGATTACTCCTGGTTGTGTCTTACGTATGATTGTGGTTAATATTTGACTGTGACTTTGTAAATTTGATTTTGATTGTAGCTGACTCTCTTTGGTGGCCTTTTCCAGCACCTGACCTTACCTGACTTTCTTTGGTGGTCTTCCCCAGCACCTGACCTTACCTGACTTTCTTTGGTGGCCTTTCCCAGCACCTGACCTTACCTGACTTTCTTTGGTGGCCTTCCCCAGCACCTGACCTTACCTGACTTTCTTTGGTGGCCTTCCCCAGCACCTGACCTTCTCCACAGCACTTTACTTCACCTTTTGAACACAACAACCAACATCCAGTCAGGTGGAAAAAATCAGTTGAGCGTATGTGCACGCTAACACGTATGTGAGGCGTGTGCGTATGTGAGGGCGTGTGCGTATGTGAGGGCGTGTGCGTATGTGAAGGCTTGTACGCATGTGAGGGCATGTGCGTATGTGAAGGCTTGTACGCATGTGAGGGCGCGTGCGTATGTGAGGGTTTGTGCGTATGTCAGGGCGTGTGCGTATTCTGAGGTTCTGCCGGCGTAGGTTTTCTCGTAGCTCACGAGTTTCAACTTGTTTAAAGTTTCTTTTTATATGCGTGATTTAGGTGAGAGCTCCATGCTGAGGCTGCGTACTCGAGTGCTGATCTTGTGTACGTTGTATGCAGTGACATGAGCAATTCCTTGCATATGCTGCAGATGTTATCAACTGTGTGTGTATCCGTCTGTCTATATATATATATATATATATATATATATATATATATATATATATATATATATATATATATATATATGTGTGTGTGTGTGTGTGTGTGTCATGTGGTGTGCCCACTCAAGATCTGTGTGTCATCTGGGTTGCTCACTCAAGATCTGTGTGTCATCTGGGTTGCCCATTCAAGATCTGTGTGTCATCTGGGTTGCTCACTCAAGATCTGTGTGTCATCTGGGTTGTCCATTCAAGATCTGTGTGTCATCTGGGGTGCCCATTCAAGATCTGTGTCATCTGGGTTGCTCACTCAAGATCTGTGTGTCATCTGGGTTGCCCATTCAAGATATGTGTGTCATCTGGGGTGCCCATTCAAGATCTGTGTGTCATCTGGGTTGCCCACTCAAGATCTGTGTCACCAGCAAATATTGATTTATAGCTTACAATGACTGACCTCTGAAGGGCCCTGATGTTTTTCTCTTGATATTTTGCCTTCATCGAATTTCTCGCTCTTCTGCCTCACACACTTCATTCACCCCTCACTCATTTCATTCAGCCTCACACTCTTCATTTAACCTCATACTCTTCATTCAGCCTCACACTCTTTATTTAACCTCACACTCTTCATTCAGCCTCATACTCTTCATTCTGCCTCATACACTTCATTCAGCCTCACTCACTTCATTCAGCCTAACATTCTTCAGTCTCACATTCTTCAGCCTCACATTCTTCAGTCTCACATTCCTCAGCCTCACGTTCTTCAGCCTCACATTCTTCAGCCCCACTGTCTTCAGCCTCACATTCTTCAGCTTCACATTCTTCAGCCTCACATTCTTTAGCCTCACATTCTTCAGCCTCACATTCTTCAGCCTCACATTCTTCAGCCTCACATTCTTCAGCCCCACTGTCTTCAGCCTCACATTCTTCAGCTTCACATTCTTCAGCCTCACATTCTTCAGCCTCACATTCTTCAGCCTCACATTCTTCAGCCTCACATTCTTCAGCCTCACATTCTTCAGTCTCACATTCCTCAGCCTCACATTCTTCAGCCTCACATTCTTCAGCCCCACTGTCTTCAGCCTCACATTCTTCAGCTTCACATTCTTCAGCCTCACATTCTTCAGCCTCACATTCTTCAGCCTCACATTCTTCAGTCTCACATTCCTCAGCCTCACATTCTTCAGCCTCACATTCTTCAGCCTCACATTCTTCAGTCTCACATTCCTCAGCCTCACATTCTTCAGCCTCACATTCTTCAGCCCCACTGTCTTCAGCTTCACATTCTTCAGCTTCACATTCTTCAGCCTCACATTCTTCAGCTTCACATTCTTCAGCCTCACATTCTTCAGCCTCACATTCTTCAGTCTCACATTCTTCAGCCTCACATTCTTCAGCCTCACATTCTTCAGCCTCACATTCTTCAGCTTCACATTCTTCAGCCTCACATTCTTCAGCCTCACATTCTTCAGCCTCACATTCTTCAGTCTCACATTCTTCAGTCTCACATTCTTCAGCCTCACATTCTTCAGCCTCACATTCTTCAGCCTCACATTCTTCAGCCTCACATTCTTCAGCCTCACATTCTTCAGCCCCACTGTCTTCAGCCTCACATTCTTCAGCTTCACATTCTTCAGCCTCACATTCTTCAGCCTCACATTCTTCAGTCTCACATTCCTCAGCCTCACATTCTTCAGCCTCACATTCTTCAGCCCCACTGTCTTCAGCCTCACATTCTTCAGCCTCACATTCTTCAGCCTCACATTCTTCAGCCTCACATTCTTCAGCCTCACATTCTTCAGCCTCACATTCTTCAGCCTCACATTCTTCAGTCTCACATTCTTCAGACTTCCAACAAGATGATATTTTAAACAGTTTCGTCACTTCCTGCATCATGAAAGTCTTGCAGCCACACAGAGTATCGGTCATCTGGACACTTAAAATGATTTCCAGTCTTCAGATTTACCTCTTAGTGTCATGCGAGAACTAAGACAATTTGTGTTAACTACACCTCAAGATATTTCAAAGACCCTGCCAATATTTACAGCATTTTACAAAATGTGTAGCGAGCTTCTCTCACGCAGGTATTAATAGATTTACTCACGGGAGCTTAAAGAGAACTTTTACGCTAAATTTGCATAAGAATATCGTTGGCTGCGTGTGGCCAGGTGCGCCTCAGGCTCAAGCTCTTGCAATAGTTTTTGCTTCTAAAGCGGCGTTCTCTCGGTCAATGCAAATATTTTTCCCTGGAGTGTCCCATGTCTCTTTTTATGAAAGTCTCCAAGTTTCTTTTGAGTGTTCGGGTGACTTTTCTCGGCCAGGGTTGTCGTGCAAGCTTGGCGTGTGTACAGGGACTCCTTAGCTTACCCTCAGTTAGAGTTGTCGTACAAGCTTAGCGTGTGTGCAGGGGCTCCTTAGCTTACTCTCAGCTAGAGTTGTCGTGTAAGCTTGGCTTGTGTACAGGGACTCCTTACCTTACTCTCAGCTAGAGTTGTCGTCGTGTAAGCTTGCCTTGTGTACAGGGACTCCTTAGCTTACTCTCAGCTAGAGTTGTCGTGCAAGCTTGGCTTGTGTACAGAGACTCCTTAGGTTACTCTCAGTTAGAGTTGTCGTGCAAACTTGGCTTGTGTTCAGAGACTCCTTAGCTTACTCTCAGTTAGAGTTGTCGTGCAAGCTTGGCGTGTGTACAGAGACTCCTTACCTTACTCTCAGCTAGAGTTGTCGTGCAAGCTTGGCGTGTGTACAGAGACTCCTTAGGTTACTCTCAGTTAGAGTTGTCGTGCAAGCTTGGCTTGTGTTCAGAGACTCCTTAGCTTACTCTCAGTTAGAGTTGTCGTGCAAGCTTGGCGTGTGTACAGAGACTCCTTAGCTTACTCTCAGCTAGAGTTGTCGTGCAAGCTTGGCGTGTGTACAGAGACTCCTTAGGTTACTCTCAGTTAGAGTTGTCGTGCAAGCTTGGCGTGTATACAGAGACTCCTTAGCTTACTCTCAGTTAGAGTTGTCGTGCAAGCTTGGCGTGTGTACAGAGACTCCTTAGCTTACTCTCACTTAGAGTTGTCGTGCAAGCTTGGCTTGTGTTCAGAGACTCCTTAGCTTACTCTCAGTTAGAGTTGTCGTGCAAGCTTGGCGTGTGTACAGGGACTCCTTAGCTTACTCTCAGTTGTAGTTGTCGTGCAAGCTTGGCTTGTGTACAGGGACTCCTTAGCTTACTCTCAGCTAGAGTTGTCGTGCAAGCTTGGCTTGTGTACAGGGGCTCCTTAGCTTACTCTCAGCTAGAGTTGTCGTCGTGTAAGCTTGCCTTGTGTACAGGGACTCCTTAGCTTACTCTCAGCTAGAGTTGTCGTGCAAGTTTGGCGTGTGTACAGAGACTCCTTAGCTTACTCTCAGCTAGAGTTGTCGTGCAAGCTTGGCTTGTGTACAGAGACTCCTTAGGTTACTCTCAGTTAGAGTTGTCGTGCAAGCTTGGCTTGTGTTCAGAGACTCCTTAGCTTACTCTCAGTTAGAGTTGTCGTGCAAGCTTGGCGTGTGTACAGAGACTCCTTAGCTTACTCTCAGCTAGAGTTGTCGTGCAAGCTTGGCGTGTGTACAGAGACTCCTTAGGTTACTCTCAGTTAGAGTTGTCGTGCAAGCTTGGCTTGTGTTCAGAGACTCCTTAGCTTACTCTCAGTTAGAGTTGTCGTGCAAGCTTGGCGTGTGTACAGAGACTCCTTAGCTTACTCTCAGCTAGAGTTGTCGTGCAAGCTTGGCGTGTGTACAGAGACTCCTTAGCTTACTCTCAGTTAGAGTTGTCGTGCAAGTTTGGCGTGTGTACAGAGACTCCTTAGCTTACTCTCACTTAGAGTTGTCGTGCAAGCTTGGCGTGTGTACAGGGACTCCTTAGCTTACTCTCAGTTAGAGTTGTCGTGCAAGCTTGGCTTGTGCACAGGGACTCCTTAGCTTACTCTCAGCTAGAGTTGTCGTGCAAGCTTGGCTTGTGTACAGGGGCTCCTTAGCTTACTCTCAGCTAGAGTTGTCGTTATGTAAGCTTAGATTGTGTACAGGGTCTACTGAGCTTAGTCTCAGAGTTGTCGTCGTGACACCTTGGAAGGCTTGGTGTTTACCTAAAGATTGCTGGGGTTGCTGACCTCTAAGGTTTTAAATGTTTGATTCTCGTATATTGATTGCCGGGTTTTTCTTGTTTCTCTTACCGTTTCTCTTACCGTTGTCACGATATTCTCGTCTAGCTAATGTCCCTTGTTTACTTTAATATTACGAGTATAACTGTTACTTATGATAATAATTATAGCACTAATAACAATAATAAAGCAAATAACAATCATTATACTTATTTCGTTATAAATAGAGTAGATTTCTTGCTCAAGGTCATTCCGTTTATTTCTAGATGTATTTACAAGCATGGAGTCCACGAAAGTAAATTTTAATAACCGGTCTTTAACAAACGTATAATTAGAAAGGAATGTCACTACTACCTCTAAATATCACGTGACCTTGAGGAACAATTACCTTACATTTTAAGCAGTTGCTTCCACTAATTACTCTACATGTGCAGAAGTAATCGATTCCATGTTGTTTACTCGAATATACTGAAGGTTGAGGACTGTAATGACTCTTGTGTAACCATTTTAATTCTTTATTGTGAATGAAAGAACTTCCAGGTGCATATCAACGTTTCGTTATGACTGGATCTTAATTAGTCTATGACTTTATAAAGCCCGACATAGAGCGAAACGTTCGCTGTTGTGGCCAGTAAGTCTTTGTTTACGAAACTCGTTTCACTTCGTTATTTTTCAGTTTAAGA
>NC_091314.1:24606096-24611096 GCF_038502225.1 Cherax quadricarinatus
ATTTATTAAAATTAGGCAAGTAATCATGGAGAAGCACATTCTGTTAGTTTTAAGAACATATGAATTACA
This sequence comes from Cherax quadricarinatus, assembly GCF_038502225.1. Taxonomy (NCBI): domain Eukaryota; kingdom Metazoa; phylum Arthropoda; class Malacostraca; order Decapoda; family Parastacidae; genus Cherax; species Cherax quadricarinatus. The sequence goes on from NC_091314.1 coordinate 24,606,166, forward strand.
AATCAACATGAATCAATTCAAATGATTTTATTAAAAAAAAAATATGTTCCTAATGGTTAGCCAACATATTGAATCAAAGGAAGGAAGACCGCTTTGAATTTCACTTGTGCTGTGCATCGAGACCATTACGGTTCAATGACCAGCAGTAATCCACCATCATGCTAACATTCCATTTGCCCTGGTTCGAGTTTCCATGGTGCAAATATCCTGATGGAACCGCTCTCCTTGTTCATCACTGTAGTCCCCACAATTGTTGGGTAAATAGTCAAGATGTGAGTGCAAAAATTTCATCTTCACACTCATTCTAGACCCAAGTTGCTGGAAACTTGAAATCAGGTTTTGGATTATTTTTTTCATATTTGAGGGAGCGCCTGTTTCCCAGGAAGTTGTGGACAATCTGCTTGAATGAAAACCAGGCATTCACCTCGACACCTGCTAATGCTTCATCAAAATGCTTGACCTTCATCAATTCCCGAATCTGAGGGCCAACAAAGATTCCTGCCTTTAGCTTGCCTTCACTTACACGAGGAAACTTTGACTCCAGGTACTTGAAAGCAGTTCCATTCTTGTTCAAGGCCTTCACAAAATTGTTCATAAGCCCTAATTTGATGTGGAGTGGTGGCAACAGAATTTTCTTGGGGTCAACTAGTGGCACAGTTTTCACGTTGTGATTTCCGGGTAAGAAGCTGGTTCTTGGTGGCCAGTCTTTTTGTTCATAGTGCTGGTTGTCTGCCCTACTATCGCAGACACAGAAAACAGGGATACTTGGTATACCCGCCTTGAAGCCCTAGTAGGAGAGCAATAACTTTTAAATCACCACAAATGAGAAAATTGTGATTCTGGTACTTGATTGCAGATATTAGTGTCTTCATATCTGAGTAAGTTTCTGACATTTGGACACTATTGCCAATTGTCACAGATGCAGCTGTGTTGCCATTGTAGGGAAGTACAGTCTTAAACTTCTTTTAGAAGAATCAATGAAGAGTCTCCATTCATCTGCTTTGTATAACATCCTCATGTGTTCAATAAGGCCAGAAATATTTGAAGAGAAAACTAAAGATTCCTCTTTGTCAAAGAACTGAGTGAATTCCGCTTCACGATGACGGTACCAAGCGAATGTTGATCCAGGAGCTAGAATCCTGTCACCCTCAGTCTAGAGCCAAGTAACTGTGCACTTTCTTTTGGACGGTTAAAGTCTCTCACCAAGTCATTGAGCTCAACTTGGTTGAAGGGTTTGGGATCGTCATTTGTTGGTGGTTCATAGTCTACTTCCATCTCCTTACAATCACTGGTACCAGACACTGATGAAATTTGCCATGTCTCAGGTCGCACAGGTACAGGAATATCTTCAGAGTGTGGAATAGGTCTTTATTGTTGAAGGAATATTTGGGTATATTATGCGGTCTTTAGTCTTCTTGTTGAATCCAGCTACTTCAGTCATACAAAAGTAGCAGTCATCATGGTGGTTCATCTGCTCCCCCCGTACCATTGGTACTCCAAAGGGCATACATTTAAGTTTTCCAACTGACCACATTTGGAGCTTACTGATGCAACTCTTGCAAGCTTTGTGTGGTGTAAATGGTTTGTCCTGGTCTCCAAGTTTGCAGCCAAAATAAACAAAGTAGCAGCGCTACTTTGGGATAAATTGCCCGCAGACATAACAAAATATGTCTGTTGAATTTATGCAGTCTCTAGACATATTAATAATCTGAAAATAAAGAAAAATATATTAGATTTAACATTTAAATCAATATAAGGTAAGAATTTTAATTGGTAATATACCACTTTCTCATTTACTTATGTTATACGAAAAGAGAAAAGCAACGTTTCCGTATAACTTAACAACCTGATGTGATAGAGATGAATAAAAAAAATGAATCACTGTTTTCCATATATATATATATATATATATATATATATATATATATATATATATATATATATATATATATATACGTATATAATTGTAGCTACACTGAGAGTAAAAGGTAGATGGGACACAAGGAAAAGGGAAGCAGCAAGTAAGAGAGAAGTGAAGGTTTATGAACTAAAGAAGGAGGCAGTTAGGGTGAGATATAAACAACTGTTGGAGGACAGATGGGCAAGTGTGAGTATAAGCAGTGGGGTCGAAGATGTATGGATAAGTTCAAGAATATAGTGTTAGAGTTTTCAGCAGAAGTTTTGGGTTACAGGAAAGTGGGAGTGGGAGGGAAGAAGAGCGATTGGTGGAATGATGTAAAGAGAGCAGTAAGAGAGAAAAAATTAGCATATGAGAGGTTTTTACAAAGTAGAAGTGATGCAAGGAAGGAAGAGTATATGGAGAGAAAAAGAGAGGTTAAGATAGTGGTGAAGCAATGTAAAAAGAGAACAAATGAGAGAGTGGGTGAGATGTTATCAAAAAATTTTGTTGAAAATAAGAAAAAGGTTTTGAGTGAGATTAATAAGTTGAGAAATCCTAGGGAAAGAATGAATTTCTTTGTTAAAAATAGGAGAGGAGAGTTATTAAATGGAGAGTTAGAGGTATCGGGAAGATGGAGGGAATATTTTGAGGAACTGTTAAATGTTGATGAAGATAGAGAAGCTATGATTTCGTGTATAGGGCAAGGAGGAATAACATCTTGTAGGAGTGAGGAAGAACCAGTTGTGAGTGTGGAGGAAGTTCGTGAGGCAGTGGGCAGAATGAAAGGGGATAAAGCAGCTAGGATTGATGGGATAAAGATAGAAATGATAAAAGCAGGTTGGGATATAGTTTTGGAGTGGTTAGTGTTTTTATTTAATAAATGTATGGAAGAGGGTAAGGTACCTAGAGACTGGCAGAGCATGCATAGTTCCTTTGTATAAAGGCAAAGGGGACGAAAGAGAGTGTAAAAATTATAGGGGAATACGTCCGTTGAGTATACCTGGTAAAGTGTATGGTAGAGTTATAATTGAAAGAATTAAGAGTAAGACCGAGAGCAGAATAGCAGATGAACAAGAAAGCCTTATGAAGAGTAGGGGTTGTGTAGACCAGGTTTTACAGTGAAACATATAGATGAACAGTATTTAGATAAGGGTAAAGAGGTTTTTGTGGCATTTATGGATTTGGAAAAGGCGTATGATAGGGTGGATAGGGGGGCAATGTGGCAGATGTTGAAAATATATTGAATAGGAAGTAGGTTACTGAAAGCGATGAAAAGGGTTTACGATGATAGTGAAGCTCAGGTTAGAATATGTAGGAGAGAGGGAGATTATTTCCCAGTAAAAGTAGGTCTTATTCAAGGATGTGTGATGTCACCATGGTTGTTCAATGTATTTATAAATGGAGTTGCAAGAGAAGTGAATGCCCGGGTGTTTGCAAGCGGTGTGGGATTAAAAGATAAAGAATCTAACACAAAGTGGGAGTTGTCACAGTTGCTCTTTGCTGATGATACTGTGCTTTTGGGAGATCCTGAAGAGAAACTGCAGAGGTTGGTTGATGAGTTTGGTAAGGTATGTAAAAGAAGGAAATTAAAAGTGAATATAGGAAAAAGTAGTGTGATGAGGATAACAAAAAACTTAGGTAGCGAAAGAGTAGATATCAGATTGTAGGGCGAGAGTATTGAGGAGGTGAATGTATTCCGATATTTGGGAGTGGACGTGTCAGCAGAGGTCTGTGAAGGATTAGGTGAATCATAGAATTGACAAGGGGAAAAAGGTGAGTGGTGCACTGACAAGCCTGACGAGACAAAGAATTTTATCTATGAAAGCAGAGAGGAATGTATGAGAGTATAGTTATACCAACGCTCTTGTATGGGTGTGAGGCATGTGTTGTGAATGTTGCAACAAGGAGAAGGCTGCAGGCAGTGATGTCATGTCTGAGGGCAATGTGTGGTCTGAATATAAGGCAGAGAGTCCGTAGTTTGGAGATTAGGAGGAGGTGTAAGATTACCAAAACTGTTACCCAGAGTTCTGAGGAGGGGTTATTGAGATGGTTTGGACATGTAGAGAGGCTTGAACGAAATAGAATGTCTACGAGAGTGTATAAATCTGTAGTGGAGGGAAGGCAGGGTAGGGGTCGGCCTAGGAAAGGTTGGAGGGAGAGGGTAAAGGAGGTTTTGTGTGCTAGGGGCTTGGACTTCGAGCAAGCGTGCGCGAGCGTGTTAGATAGGAGCAAATGGAGACGAATGGTTTTTCGGACGACGTGCTGTTCGAGTGTAAGGAAGGTAATATTTATGGAGGGGTTCAGGGAAACCAGCAGGCCGGACTTGATTCCTGGAGATGGGAAGTACAGTGTCAGCACTGTGAAGGAGGGGTGTTAATGTTGCAGTTTTATGGCTGTTGAGTAAGAATGCTTCTGGCAAGACAGTGATGGAATGAATGATGATGAAAGTTTTTCTTTTTCGGGCCACCCTGTCTTGGTGGGAAGCGGCCGATGTGTTAATAAATGATATATATATATATATATATATATATATATATATATATATATATATATATATATATATATATATATATATATATATTATTATCACACTGGCCGATTCCCACCAAGGCAGGGTGGCCCGAAAAAGAAAAACTTTCACCATCATTCACTCCATCACTGTCTTGCCAGAAGGGTGCTTTACACTACAGTTTTTTAAACTGCAACATTAACACCCCTCCTTCAGAGTGCAGGCACTGTACTTCCCATCTCCAGGACTCAAGTCCGGCCTGCTGGTTTCCCTGAACCCCTTCATAAATGTTACTTTGCTCACACTCCAACAGCACGTCAAGTATTAAAAACCATTTGTCTCCATTCACTCCTATCAAACATGCTTACGCATGCCTGCTGGAAGTCCAAGCCCCTCGCACACAAAACCTCCTTTACCCCCTCCCTCCAACCTTTCCTAGGCCGACCCCTACCCCGCCTTCCTTCCACTACAGACTGATACACTCTTGAAGTCACTCTGTTTCGCTCCATTCTCTCTACATGT